>NW_022900946.1:4412321-4452386 GCF_012274545.1 Fukomys damarensis | reverse complement strand
TTGAACTCGGGTCCTTGCACTTGCAAGGCAGCAGAACCACTGAGCGAAATCCCAGCCCTTGAGTGGCTCCTTCTTGCCCTCAGCTCCTCTCCCTGGAAGAAGAGCCCATTATTCACCCTTAAGGTAACAGCATGTCAAATGGAGGCCATGCAGTGGAGATTAGATATCACTGATGATGCACATATTGAGACAGTCATTCTCCAGGAGCTTTTCAGTCCTTCTGCTCACCCAAGAAAGTGTCATTTTGGTGCTAGTGTGTCTTTAACACTACGACTCACTAACTTCCATTTCTAGCAGCATCTCCAAAGCTTCCGTCAGAAGAAAGCATTAGCCAGAATTTCAGTGGCACTGCACTATTTCCACGGCTTTTATTTTTACAGACTCTTTCATGGGCAAGTGATACTAGCTTCCCATCTTTCATAGTACTACACAGTTTCCTTCAAAGCCACATTTATTTAACCAATCAAAAGGAGATCAGTTTAAAAGGGGGGAAAAGGCCTTAAATAAATAACCACATGGGTGGTGTAAAGAACAAAATTAGAGAGGGGATTCTTGAGTGACAAGACTGGAACACACCTGAAATAGATCAACTATACAAGCTCTTCTAATAAAAGTCTTCTGGCTTCTGTGGGATTCCCAAGCTGTCTGATGAGTCAGACCTTTGTCTAACACTGGTTTCACAAGTCAGCGGAGTAGTAACTATGCCTCTACAGTCTGGACCCCAGCTCCCTACAAAAATGCTGGCAAATTCAGACACTTGATTACCATTCATGGGAGAGGATCCAGTTGCCAGTGATTCATAATCCTGTACTCACTGAATTGTGTTACCCCAGACTGTTGGCAGGAGGAGGGGGAGGAAGAAGTCGAGTCACAGCAGAAGTTGTTATAGTAAGAGCAGTAACAGTAATAGCAGTGGTCCTGGTGACAGGAGCAGTTGTAGGAATCATAGAAATACTTGTTGTAGAAATGGTGATGACCCTTTACTGGGGACCTGGATTGGCCTTAACTCCGCATGCATCTGTTCCCAGTTCCCATCACAGCCCTGTCTGGCAGTGAGAGGGCTTGCCTCCATCTCACGGGTGAGGACACTGAAGCTTAATGAGAAAACAAGTAAACAGAAACAGAGCTCAAACTGCACAGCGAGGCGTTCACAGCCCAGGGACTGGGGCTGAGGTCGGCCTGACTCCTGGGTCCGGGCCCTGTGAGAAAGAGCTCACGCCTTTCCAAAGGCAAGGAGAACATGACTTTAGCAATTCATGTATCATTTAAAGGAATTCTGAAGCTGCTTGAATATTTAAATCCGGTCTTAGCCATGTCAGAAATCTGTTTCTCTTCCACCCACCTTCCTCAGAAAGCAAGGAGGACATCTGAGAACTTCCCATCCATCTCCACACCCTCTCCACACACCCCCAGCTCCCCTCCTTTCACTGAAGAAATGAGATTCAGATGGAAAAATACTGGGACAAGCCCGACTGAGGTTCTCTAATAAAGACGCTGTGCATCACGCATCAGGTGCTGCTGTTGCTATGGTGACGGCCACAGTCTCCCAGACAGCTTGGGACTGAAGGGAGGGTGGACCCTGGGGGAACAAGTGGATTGCTCCAACCTGTCAATCCCTCTCACCTTTCCTGTTTCTCTCACCACCCCCTTCCGCAAGCCCCCACATTTCCTTCAGTGATGAGGATGATGACGATGGTGACAGGGCTATGCGCACCCCCAGGCCACTGTAATTAGTGTCTGGCTGGGTGCCCAGTCTTCTGGCAGCACATTCCTGGCCTCCCTGCCAGCCAGTCTCCTCTCCCCAGCATCCTGCAGCAGCACTGCAGCAGCTGCTTCAACACCAAGGTCACCAGTGGTGCCAGCAGTGATGACGCACCCCCTTCCTCCCCCTGGGCCCCCCGCCAGCCAGTGCCTCGCCGAGCTCTCTGGGTGATGGAGTTGAGTCTGGATAAAGACGTTGTCCCTAGGAGGATGGGAGACTAAACGTCCATGCATTTGGCAGAGGGTTCATCACTTCAGTTCTCCGGGAGAGAGAGAGAACAGAGCAGACAAATGCAAGACACCCAGGAGGGCGAGGAAAGAATTGGGAGAGGATGGCGGTCGTGATGACAGGAGGGCTCTGGTCATAATCTCGGTGATGACAACAGTGTGTTCATCGAGCCCTTGCTGTGCGTCAGGCTCTGTCCTAGCTCTGTGCAGGCATTAGTATGTGGGACCCTCACACTGATGAGCAGAATGAGGCCCGCAGTGGCTACTCTCTCTGCCTGTGCCCATTCACAGATGAGACATGTGAGAAATTGTGCAAGACAGTTGGCCCAGACTCCTCAAAAATAGCAATGTTAGTTGCAAAAGGGTAGGGAATCAAAATTATCAATGTTAGCCAGGTGTGGTGGCACACACCTGTAATCCCAGCACTTGGGAGGCTGAGGCAGGAGGATTGCTGTGAGTTTAAGACCAGCCTGGGATACACAGTGAGTTCCAGAGCAGTCTGAACTACATAGTGAAACCCTGTCTCAAAAAAATAAAATAAAATAAAATAGCAATTTTAGTTGCAAAAGGGTAGGGAATTTTTTTAGAAAAAGTAGCTCTGGACATGATGGTGCACAACTGTGATCAGAGTTGTCAGGAGGCTGAGGCAGGAGAATCAAGAGTGCAAGGTCAGCCTGGACTATAGGAAGACTGTGTCTCAAAAAAAAAAAAAAAGGAAAAAGATAAAAAAAAAAACAAGTATAAGGGCCAGAGATGTAGCTCAGTGGCACCGTGCCTGCCATGCAAGTACAAGGTCCTGAGTTCAATGCCCAGCACCCTCCACACACAAAAAGTGCAGTTTGTTATCCTAGAGTGAGTTATCACCCGAAAAATAAAAACAACCATAAAAGACATCTGAGGGGCTTTTCATGAAATTTGAATGTGGACTGAGTATGTGATAGCATTAGAAAGTCATTGTTAATTTTCCCCATGTGAGATTCTGACATTGTGTTTATTTAGGAGAAGGTTTTTCCTTTCAAGTGATACAGGCCAAAATGTTTAAGGGAAATGTGCCATAATTTCAGTAACTCACTGGTATATGTAATCACCAATGATAACACAATCCTACATACACATACAGCAGTACAGAAAAGTACCACTGTAGAACCAAGGTGGCCACCGCGTCACCGGAGTACAGTTTTTCAAATGTCCTGCATGTGTGGAAACTTTCATAAGAAGAGTCCTAAAGACCTGGGTGTGGTGGCGCCTGCCTACCATCCCAGTGCACTGGGAGACAAAGGCAGCAGGATTCCAAGTTTAAGCCCAGCCCGGACAGTTTAGAGACATAACAAGGCTCTGTCTCAAAAAAGGGCCTGGGGATATAGCTCTGTACAAAGGTCAGGGGTTCAATCCCCAGGACTGTGAGAAGAGTCCTAAGGGAAAACAGGAGAGCGAAATACAGCTCAAGGTTCAGGGTCACACCATGGGAGCTGCAGAAGTGAACTTGGACCTGGGTCATCTGGCTGCACAGTTGTGTTTTGGAAGAGTGCCCACGGCCTTCCCAGAGAGAGCTTTGATCATGTAGGGATGCCAGAGGCACCCTTCACAAGGGGATGTGTCCCACACGAAGGTAAGTGCACGGGGCCTGACAGAGTATGAGAATGCCTCCAGTTCCCGCAGTGAGTAGGCCTTTCAACAATTCATTCCAGAAATAGCTTTCGGTGAGCTGGGCAGTGATGCATATATGTAATTACAGCTACATGGGAGGCTGAGGCAGGAGGATCACAAGATTTAGGCCAGCCTAGGCAATTTAGTAAGACTCCCAAAATAAAAAGTTTTAAAGGGCTAAGTGTATAGATCAGTGTTGAGGCATTTGGCCGGTACGCTTGAGGCTATGGGTTGAATCATTATTACTGCAGAGAGCGGGGGAAGGGAGGGAGGAAGGACACTAGCTAAAGGAATATAGTTGTGAAAGAACACAGAAGTCCTCTCTGTCATGCAGCTCCCAATATATCCCCCTTCAGGAGCAGTTCTTAGCAGCAGGGCCTGATGCCAGATACTGTCTAAATGTATCTTTGTGTAAAGCCCAGGAAAGGAGGTTGGGAACTGTAGCCTATGGTAATTATTTTTGTAGCATTAAGGAATATCAGCAATATCTGTCGGACCTATCAGTACAACACTGGCAACATTGTCACCAAGACTTTTTGTTTTGTTTTGTTTTGTTTAGAAAAAATCTATAGTCCAGCCTGGCCTTGAACTCACTATGTAGCCCAGGCTGGCTCCAAACTCCCAGTCCTCCTGTCTCAACCTCCCAATTGCTATGGTTACAGGTTTGCACCACCACACGTAGTTAAGACTATGTCTTAAATGTACTATGTCCAAAACTACTTTTTACTAGAACAACCCTTAAAGTCTCTAATTAAGATTGGTCATCTTCTCATCTTAAGGAAATAAAATCATAATGGATTTGAACTTAACAAACGTCTTCAGTCTTTTATCTGTTTTGCTCAAACTGAGTACAGTGTTGCTAGCTTTACTGAGTATTCTTAACTTCATCTGAGTTGCAATACAAGCCAGGGGTGGGCAACCCATTCCAGACCCCTCTTGTCTCTCAGGAGCAGTTCTTAATTCCTGTTTGTATTCCTGTTCCCCAATACATTTTCCTATTCTTAACCCCCATCGTTCCTCAGAATTCATTTTTAACTTTTGGGAACATGAACTCATTATCTGATATCTAGCAGGCTGGGGGTTACAGTCATTTCCTCTACATCATTCCTATATCAGTCCTAGCTCAGGCATTTTCATGGGACCCTGTCTCAAAATTAAAATTTTAAAAAAGAGCTGAGACTAGTTCAGTGTGAAGGCCCTATGTTCAGTCCCCAGTACTAGTGTTAACAAATAAGAATACTGCAAGTTGGGAGACCAGCCTGGGCTGCATGAGGGGTTCAAGTTCACCCCAGACTGTACAGTGAGATCCTGTCTCAAAAACCAAAAGAAAATGACATCCTAACTCTCTCCTGAAACCTCTTCTCTTACAATCTTGTGACCCTGATAAATACAGACACCGTCCTCCTGGCCATAAGCACATCAGCCCTGCCCTGATCACCAACTTTTCTCCATAGCACTTCCCGTGGCCTTCACACACCTCCACATGCTTGCGTCTTACCTCTCTCCCTTCCTCATCCGTAATCTGTACAAGCTCAGGACCTGGTCTCTTGCCAAATTCAGGTGTGCAAAATTTGGCATAGAGTAGGTACTCCTTAAATATTTGTTGAATAAAATTTTAAATGAAAAAAATAAAAGCCAGGGGCTATGCCATAGTTCCAACCCCGGTTATATGTTACAAATACCTGTGAGATTTTGACAACTGCTGACGTGCAGGCACCAATTTCTGGGGGGGTCTCTGAATGAAATGAAGTAGGGTCTAGTTTGAAATATGTAGTGGAAAAGGATTAGGACTTGGGACTATTGCCTTTCTGCCTGCTTGCTCCAAATAGTTCTTGAAGCATCTTCTCAACTTTAAAGACATCCCAGAATCATACAGATAAACAAATTGAACTAAAAGATTATCAATTAATAAAAAAGCAAAACTGGTAAACCTTGTAACATATGCAATGGCATAGAAAGAATTACAAAGATGGAAAGCTAAGAAGAAAAGTTTTCTCCCGAAAGAGAGATTTCCTCATTTGACCCAGCCATCCCTCTGCTGGGTATCTTTCTGAAAGAATTAAAAGAATCATACCACAGTGATATATGTGCACCCATGTTTATAGTGGCACAGTTTGTAATAGCTAAAACTTGGACACAGCCCAATTGCCCATCATTTGGAGACTGGGTAAAGAAGATGTGTTTTTTTCCTATAAAATGGAATACTACTCAGCCAATAAAGAATGAGAAATTAGAGTCATTCATAGGAAAATGGATGCATATTGAGGTTATATTCTTAATGAAATAAGTCACACATGTGTAAAAACCAAAGTTTCTCTGGTGTGAAAAGCTATAATTGTAAATAAGATCCTAATGGTATAATTGACAATGTCAAATAGGAAAAAAAAGGGCTAAAGGTGTAGGGGAAGTGGGAAGGGTAGGATAAAGGAAATAAGGGAAAAGAAAACAATCTGAGAAAATGAAAAAAATGGAAATAAAGTTTTTGTAAATAGGGAAAGGAGGAGGGGGTGAAGGGAGGTCAGGGTTATGGGGAAAAAATGAGAACCAAGACCTGTCATGTAAAGGTACAAAATCCCAATGATGAAAGTAACTACTATATACGAGTACCAATAAACTCAACGAGAAAATAGATTTCCTGCAAGGAGGGGAGTGTGTCTGAAGATCAGTCCATGCTCCACAAACAAACTGTCAAAGGCCAAAAACAAAAGAAGTGGATACAAAAGAAAGCACCTTAATAAAAATTTCATTGGGAATGGACAAAGCAAAAATGGCATAGAAGAAAGTTTTATTACTATAAAAGAAGAAGAACTTGGGAAATACAGAGGAAATAGATCAAGAAGTGAAAAAATAATTAAAAATAATCACAGAACTTCTGAGTTTAATATGCTTAGAAAGAACTGGCAATGAGATGTGCAGTTAAAATTAATGATGTAACACAGAAATTATTCATTCCCCAGAACCTTAACACTGGGGGACACACAATACCCTCAAGGGGAGCACACTGCTGCAGACAAAAGTCTGAGCAAATATCACATCAGACTAGGATCGTGAACTCCCTTAGCAGGCTGATTGGAGCTCTCGGGAGTCTCCCCCAGGGAGTAAAGTCTACAGATGAATTATTTTTTTCGCATAACATCTTGTGAACTTATCTTATGTTCAGAACCTAAATGCAACTCAGTTTCTGGATATGAATTAGTGAAATGGAAAAGGGAACGGACTGGCTCCCCTGGCACCAGCAGACCCCCGGTGAGGAGAGCTACACAGGTGCTTCCAGCACCTCCACCCACCCAGCCCCGCTTCTGGCTTCCTGGCTACCCCTGTTCCTCATCTAAACTGCAAAAGTGCAGGGAGTCTTAATGGCCATTGCCCTGAGCTAGAGCAGAAGTGAAGAATAGTAAGAGGGCCTTACTCCTTCTAAGTCCCAATCCTGAAGAGTAAAGTCACTATATTGATCAGTTTATTCATTATAAACATATTTTGGGCCAGTCTTTAAATTTATTTTATTTCACATGGTTAAAGGTGATAAGATTAATAACTACCACAAATTGTCATTTTCTAAGTTGTGTTTGATTCTATTGTTGGCGATTTTATCACTTGGGCTTGTGTTGTGAGTGATCTCCTCTGTTATCTTTCCTGATATAATGAAAATGAAATTGCCCCTGAGTTATTAGAGACTCATACCCTAAAGACCAGATATATCTATCTGGAAAACACCTCCAAGAAGCAATCATTCCTTAAGGATTCTAAATATTAGCAAAGATACTTAACAATAAGTAATATCTAAGTATCAACCCAGGAATTAAACCGAGGACTATACCAACAACAATAATAGAAATGAAAAGGCATGGGCAGGGGATTTAGCTCAGTGGTTCCAGAGCCTGACTCGCAAGCACAAGGTCCCAAGTTCGATCCCCGGTACAAAAAAAAAAGTATACATAGGAGACTAACCCAATTTGAAGACAGTATCATATATAGAAGATAGGATGGAGGTCAGTGACCCTGAAAAGAGATCTCTTAAAAATAGAAGACTTGAGGGGCTGGGGATTTAGCTCAGTGGTTCGGTGGCCTGCCTTGCAAAGCGCAAGGACCTGAGTTCAATCCCCGGTACCAAAAAAAAAAAAAAAGGATTATTTGTTAAAAATAGGAACCACAAGAAATTAATCCAACAACTCCTAGATGATGCAAAGAATAATATAAGATTAATAGTCCACAAAAAAAGCAGGAGAAAGCACAAATGACATAAAAAATACTCTTCACAGATTTCATGATAGAAACTTCCCAAACAGGATAAAAGAACTTGACATGCAGATAAGTGAAGCAGATAGGACTCCCAACTACTTACAATAAAAGAAAGTCTACACCTAGACATGTAATAAGATCCTCCAAACCCAACAGAATTACAAAATAGTACATGCAGTTAGGAAAAAGAAATAAATTACATGAAAAGAAAAGCCTATCAGAATCACAACTGACTTTTCACCATAAACCTTCAAGTCAAGGAGAGCCTGGAGTGCAGTATTTTAAGCCTTAAAACAACCTCCATTCTAGGCTGATGTATCCTGCAAAACTATCTTTCAGAATTGATGGAGAAGTAAGATGATTTTCATAAAAAAAAGAACACCTGAGAAACTTCATGAATACCAAACCAGCTCTCCAATTTTTTTAAATGTCCTAGAAAAAGACAAGGTTACAACTCCATGAGGCCCAACAGAGCAAATCCAATAGACAAGAATTTAAAGGGAGAGGGAAACAATTTTTAAAAAGACCCAACAACAGGAAAATAATATGACAATGATAAGTCAATACATAGCTGTTATAACCATCAATGTTAATGGCCTCAATTCACCAATCAAAAATAGACTGGCAGAATGGATTAAGAGGCATAATCCAACAATGCAGTATACAAGAAACACCTGCTTGAAAAAGATACTCATAGACTGAAAGTAAAAGAAAGGAAAACTTCTCCATGTGACAGCAACCCAGAAAAAAGCAGGGGTAGCTATCTTATTTGCAGACAGAGTAAATTTCAAACCAAAACTAAGACAAAAAAGGAAACTACATCCTTGTAAAGGTAATAATCCAAGAGGAAGAGATGACAGTCACATATATATGCAACAAATATTAATGTCCCAACTATACAAAACAAATATTAAGGGACATGAAAATCCAAATAAGCACTAATAAAATTGTAGTGGGCGACCTCAATACCCCATTGTCACAAATAGATCAGACTAAAAATCAACGAAATACTAGAACTCAACCAAGCTTTTAAACAAGTGGACTTAATAGATATCTACAGAGTGTTCCACCCCACAAAATCAGAATATACATTATTTTCAGCTGTACACGGATCATTTTCCAAAATAGAACACTTACTAGCTCATAGAACATGTTTAAATAAATGCAAAGGAATTGAAGTTATCCCGTATATATTATCAGACCATAATGCAGATAAACTGGAGATCAATAGCATAAGAACTTCACAAACACATGGAAATTGAATAATACTTGCCTGAACAACCAATGGGTCACAACAGAAATTAAGAAATTAAACAGCTTTTACAATTTAATGACAATTCCAGTACAACATACAGGAATCTCTGGGATACAGTGAAAGTTCTATGTGGGAAATTCGTAGCAGTGAATGCCCACACTAGGAAAACAGAGTGAGCTCAACTAAACAACCTAATGGTGAATCTTAAGCTCTTAGAAAAGAAGCACAAGAGAAACCCCAAGCTCATAGAAGGGAGGAAATTAGAGATCAGAGCAGAAATCAACGCAATAGAGGCCAAGAATGATGCAAAAAAATCAATAAATCAAAGAGTTCATTTTTCAAAAGAATAAAATCTGTAAACCCTTAGCCTACCTTATCAAAAAAAGGAAAGAAAAGGCTCAAATTCATGCAGTTAGGAATGAAAATGGTGAAGTCACGACAGATTTAGCAGAAATCCAGAGGATCATCAATACTTACTTTGAGAACCTGTACTCTAATAAAGTGCAGAATATAGAAGAAATGGACAGATTTCTAGATACATGTGAATTACCAAAGTTGAATGGAGGAGACATAAAGATTCTATTACAGTCAGTAAGATTGAAAACGTAACTAAAAATTTACCAACAAAGGGCTGGGGATTTAGCTCAGTGGTTCCACCGCCTGCCTTGCAAGCGCAAGGACCTGCGTTCAATCCCTGGTACAAAAAAAAAAAAGTCCAGATCCTGATGGCTCACTGCTGAATTCTATAAGACACTTAGAGAAGAACTATTACCACTACTCTTTAAACTTTTCAATGAAATGGAAAGGGAAGCAATACTTCCAAATTCACTTCTTGAAGCAAGTATTTTTTGATTCCCAAACCAAGGAAATGATCCAACTAACAAAGAAAACTACAGGCCACTCTCCCTAATGAACACAGATACAGAAATCCTCAATAAGATACTGGCAAACAGAATACAGAGGGTCATCAAGATCATACATCCTGACCAAGTTGGGTTTATCCTAGGGATGTGAGGGTGGTTCGACATGTGTACATCAATAAATATAATACATGATATTAACAAGGACAAAAACCATATGATCCTCTCAATAGATGCAGAAAAAAAACAAATTTGACAAAATTCAATACCCATTCATGAGAAAAACCTTGCAGAAATTTGGAATAGATGGTCTTTATCTCAACTTGATGAAGGCTATCTATGAAAAGCCAACAGCCAACATCATACTAAATGGTCAAAAACTGAAAACCTTCACGCTAACATCAGGAACGAGACAAGGATGTCCACTGTCACCACTTCTGTTCAATATAGGTTTGGACATATTATCCACAGCAATTAGACAAAAGAAAGAAATAAAAGCAGTAAAGATAGGAAAGGAAGAGGTGAAACTCATTTGCTGACAATATGATACTCTACATTGAAGATTCAAAAACCCTGCCAGAAGACTTCTAGCCTTAATTGACAGATTCAGTAAAGTAGCTGGATACAAGATCAATACTCAAAAATCAGTAGCCTTCTTGTACACAAATATCAGTCTCACTGAGAGTCAAATTAGGGAAACAATCCCTTTCACAATAGCATCCCCCAAAAATGAATTATCTAGGAATCAATCTAATGAAGGAGACAAAAGACCTTTACACTGAAAACTACAGCGCACTAAAAAAAAGATTGAAGAGGATATAAGAAAATGGGTAGGAAGAATCAATACAGTGAAAATGGCCATAATTCCAAGACTGCTATGCAGATTCAATGTAATCCCTATTGAAATCCCAACAGTATATTTCATAGAACTAGAGAAAACAATCCAAAAATTCATCTGAAATCATAAGAGAACTAGAATAACAAAAGCAATCCTAGGCAACAGAGACATGGCAAGGGGTATCACAATCTCCAACTTCAAACTATACTACAAAGCCCCTGTGATAAAAACAGCATGGTACTGGTAAAGAAACAGACCTGAGGATCAGTGGAAATGATTAAAAGATAAACAAACATCTCCTGACATACTCAACTACCTCATTTTTGACAAATGAGCCAAACACCCTTTCTAGAGGGAAGATAGCCTCTTTGATAAATGGTGTTGGAAAAACTAGATTTCAACTTGTCAAAGATTAAAACTAGACTCCTTTCTTTCACCATGCACTAAACAAAAATCCAACTGTATTAAAGAGATAAATATTAAAACAGAAACTCTAAACTTGCTGAAAGATAAGTTAGGTAGAGCTTGAAAATATCAGCGTAGGAAAATATGAACAGGTACTCAGTAGCAGGGGAACTAGCACAAAGAATCAATAATTGGGATCTCAACTTTTTAAAAAGCTTCTGCACTATCAGAGAAATCATAAGCAGAGCTAAGAAATAACCCACAGTGGGGGAAAATTTTCTACTAGCTGTTCCTCAGACAAAAGTCTACTATCTAGAATATATAAACTAAAAAAAAAAAAAAAATCAGACCCCTCCCAAATATAAAGACCAAATTAAAAAATGGACATCTGAAATGAACAGACATTTCTCAGACAATAAAGTAAAAGCTGCAAGTAATCACATAAAAAAATGCTCAACTCACTGGGCCATTGGAGAGATGCAGTTGAAAACAACCCTGAGATTCCATCTCACCCCAGTAAGAATGGCTGCTATCAAGAAATCAATAACAAATACTGGCGGGGTTGTGGGGAGAAAGGAACCCTTCTCCATTGTTGGTGGGAGTGCAGACTAGTGCAACCACTGTGGAAATCAATATGGAGATACCTCAAACAACTGGGATTAGAAGTCCCATTTGACCCAGCTATTCCTCTGCTGGGTATTTTTCCAAAAGAAAAGAATCATACCACAGCAATATATATGCACACTCATGTTTATAGTGGCACAGTTTGTAATAGCTAAAATTTCTGAACAGCCCAATTGCCCAGCAAATGGAGACTGGATAAAGAAGATGGGTTTTTTTTTTTTAATTTAATGGAGTACTACTGAGCCATAAAGAATGAGAAACTAGAGAGATTTATAGCTAAGTTGATGCGCATTGAGACCATACTCATGTGAAATGAATAAGTTACACATGTGTAAATGCCAAATAGTTTCTCTGGTGTGAAAAGCTAAAAGTGTAAATAAGGTTCAAATGTTATAATTGAGAGTGGATAATAGGAAGAAAAGTCTAAAAGAGTAGAGAAGGTAGGAGGGGTAGGGGAAAGATAAAAATGGAAAAGAAAAAATGTGAAAAGGAAAAGCATGGAAACAATGCCTTTGTAAACAGGAAAGGGTGGGGTGGCTGAGGGGAGGGCTGGGAAATGGGAAAAAAATAAGACCCTGATAAGTCATATATAGGTACAAGATCCCAATGATGAATGTAACTGTACTGTATACCTAATATGTACCAATAAATTCAATAAAGATTTTAAAAAATGGAAAAGGAGGGGGTGAATAGAGCTTGTCAAGAAAGAAAGAAAAAAAAAAAAAAAGAGGGCCAGGGATTTAGCTCAGAGTTTCCACCACCTACTTCGCAAGCGCAAGGTCCTGAGTTCAATCCCTGGTACAACACACACACACACACAAAGCAACCCTAGCTATTTGGAAGGCAAGAAAATGGCAATATCAGTGGAAAATTAGTTCCAAACTTTCACAATCACCAGGCTTGGCGGTGCACACCTGTAATCCCAGCACTCAGGACACAGAGGCATAAGAATCTCTTAAGTTCAAGGCCAGTGTGGCAGACCCTGTCTCAAAAAATTAAAGCAGAAACTTCACAAGTTTTCTAAATACCCACTTTCCTATGAAAGAGCAATTCGGATCAAATGCTAATGTGTATAAATGTCTTTTATTCCCAACTTGTGATTCACCAATAAAATAGTGGCACTGGGGATGTTGTTTAATGGTAGAGGGCTTGCTTAGTATGCCACATAAATAGTATTGGGTGATTTGAAGACCCACAAATAGTAAGTCACCAGTTTTTCAGTGGCGTTACTAATCTGGGACTAACTAGAAAGGAACTTGGCAAGTAGCAGAGCCTGAATTTCCAATAGAAGTGGGATGTCCCTCCCTGTCCTGTGCAACAGAATAACAAGGAAATTCTTAAGTGTATTACAGGAGAAGAGCTGCATAAGGCAATCCTTTTACATATTTTTATTCTCTTAAAACACTACCCCCCCACATCTTAATCTAAATCTGAACAAACGTGAGGTAAGCTTTAAAAAAAAAAAGAATCACAAAGAGTACAGAAAGGATGCTAAAGTAATGGTCTCGGGGAAGCCACTGAAATTTTCCAGTCAGTGCTACCAATGTCATACAGTTTTCTGATCCTAAGGAGAAAAAAAAATCTAAAAAGCACAGGTCTGTGATGGACCCAAAAAAAGAGATTGTAAGAGGTGTATGAAAGATCTTTTGCATGGAAAAAGCTATGAGTCTACTTAGTAAATGCCTGAATTCCCTAGGATTTCAGGCTGCTGAAAGATATGAAGGAATTTTAGCTTTCAAAGAAAATATCCTGTGTCTGTTTTTTTTCCAGTACTGAAGATTCAGAACCTTCCCTGGTACCAGGGATTGAACTCAAGACCTTGCGCTTGCAAGGCAGGCGGCAAGCACCACTGAACTAAATCCCCAGCTCATATAACCCTTTTTATTTTTGGGACAGGGTCTCCCTGAGTCTCAAAATTATCTGGGTTGGGCTCAAACTTGCATTACACTCCTGCCTCAGGTTCCCAGAGTGCTGTGGGATTACGAGTGTGCAACACCACACCCAGCTGGATTTAGCATAATTACAGAATACTGTCTCTTCACATGGGATCTCAGAATTCATGCTGTCTCATTCTGGTCGTCCTGGTCCTCACTGGTCACTGGATGTGATTTAACTTACAGCCAGAGTCCAGGAGGACGCACCATCCTCCGTTTCTTCCTGCTCTTTTCCCACGTGGCCCAAACAATCCTGTTCCTCTTGCTGGATGTAACCATGCATTAAGACTGAAGGGAAAGGAAAGGGCGGGCAGCTTCCCAGACCCTGAAGTAGCTTCACTGAGGGACAGGTAATGCCCACAACCCACGCAGGTGTCCGCAGAATGAAGGGTCCAGAATGCCTTCCTCGCCTGGCTGTCCTTCCCCGTCCTCCGTCACTCTTGCACTTTCTCCCCTTCCCATTCCCACCTCGTAGCCAGTGACTCCTGCACTAATACTGAGACATCCTCATTTCTCTACTCTGCAACTTAGCCAGGCCCTCTTTTTTGGTACCGGGGATCGAACTCGGGACCTTGTGCTTGCGAGGCAGGTGGCCGCACCACTGAGCTGAATCCCTGGCCCTTTCCCTTCTCTTCTGCGAAACCCATAACACCTCCCTCCTGTCTGACCATCCTGCATCTTCCTCTTCTGTTTCCTCTTTCCTTTCACCTTCTCGTACTTCTTTCTCACCCCCTTAGAAGTTCCTACCCCTTAGGATTCCATGAGTGGTCTTCTTTTTAGTTTTTTTCCCCAAGAATAGTTTTCCCTTTTAAAATTTTTATTGGTACGTGCCTTTGACTCGTCACGTGACGGGTGTCAGTGACCACGTTCATCGTGGGGAGTTGGCACGTGTGACAACACGCCTCGTCCTCATTCCCCCAGCCCCGCTCAATTCCTTCCACATTTGCAAAGATCATCTGCCTGATTCCTGTTGCTTTGTTTTGTTATGTTTATTTTGCTCCTTAAATTATTGATATTTCGGTTTCTCGTATGGTATAAGAGAAACCATGTGATGCTTAAGCTTGTGCTTCTGATTTATCTATGAGTCGTCTTTTCTCTCTGGATTCACGGTTATGTCTTTAAATATCACCACCACATTGCTATCTCCCTCAGTTCCTCCAGTTACCTCCAGAACATCACCTGGTGTCCCACGAATTCCTTAATCCAACATATCCAGGACTAGACTTACTACCCTTCCTTAAGTCTATTCCTTTCCACTTTTCTTTCTTACAGGGTAAGAAACTAGAATCCACAGGTTGCCTGACCTTAAAATGTGGGAGTTGTTCCTAAAGAACGCCTCCTCCCACTCTCCACATCCTATCTCAAAATCAGATGAGTCTGCCTGCAAAATCGCTAATAAATTCTGTGCATCCCCCCCCCCACCGTGCCGTGGCTTGAACTCGGGTCCTTGCACTTGTGAGGCAGGCGGTGGCACCACTGAGCTAAATCCCTGGCAAATTTTATTGAAGTTTCTTAGCTGTTTTTGTTTTCTTTTTCTTTTTCTTTTTTTTTTTTTGGTTTGTTTGTGGTTTTGGTTTTGGTTTTGGATACCGGGGATTGAACTCAGGACCTTGTGCTTGCAAGGCAGATGCTGTGTCACTAAGCTAAATCCTCGGTCTGTGGCCATTTCTTACATCCCATTTCTCATGCTCATTAACTCTGGTGGCTTCATCTGTTCTCTGCTGTACACAAGAGCTAGAGAGTTTCCTGTCCTCTGCACCATTGCATCACTAGAAATAGCTTTTCAGAGCTATTTGTCAAATTAACGAATAGCTCTCCTATCACCTGCCTTGAACTGCAGGTGCCTCCTCTATGACCTGTCCTTTCTGCACTGTCCCTGAGACTGCTGGGTTACCTTTCTGTGGTGGGTATTCGTCAAGATGGCCCCCAGCGAGTCCTGTTTTCTGATAATGATGTTCTTGTATAATCTCTTCCCTCTAATTGTGGGCCGATACTAGTGGAACGGTTCTCCTGAATAGAATGTGCAAAAATGATGTCACTTCCCTGTCCCGTGACAGAAGGCTGGCTCCCATCTTGTGTGGGTGCTCTAGCTTGCTCTTGCAGAGAAGAGACAGCCACAGTGTCTTGAGCTGTGCTCTGGAAAGACCACTGTGGCAGGGAACTGTTTCTGTTTCCCAGCAGCATGTGGGGAGGTCACCAACACACGTGAGTGTAGGAGTGGATTCTTTCCAAGACCATCGTCATGGCCTTGTGAAAAATTGTGGCATAAATAAACGCTTATTGTTTTAAGCTGCTAAACTCGGGTAATCTGTTACAGGGAAATGGGTAATTAATACACAACAAAGAAGGTTCAGTATACATCTGCAAGCTTTAAACCCTGTAATGGTCTGGGATAAACTGTGATACTGTAAAGTGATTGAAAACCACTGGCTTGACCTGTAAATACTGACATGAGGTGCCCTGAAGACACGAGGCCATCAGGGATCGCTAGGCATGTGCGGTGCCACTAAGCTACACCTACCAGCCCCTAAAACATCAGCATTTGCAAAGTGAAGAACAGCGCAGGACTTACAATAGCCTTTCATTCATGTGCACTTTAACAACAAAAGCCCCGCCACACAATACATCTTCCATAGCTATACATAAGTATGTGTAAATTCGTGAAACATTGTGGGGGTAAACATTCCGGCCAGGAGCAGTGGTTTTCTTGGAGTGCTTAAGAAGCACTTATAAACGTCATCCACAATTTTGAAATATTCACACAAAGAATATATTTAGGTGTACTTCTGTAATTTAAAAGGTAAATAGGATTTTTTTTGTAGAAACAGACATCGCATTTTTATTGTTCAGAATAGAAATGCCATCTTTTTACTTAAGCTTACTCTTATAAAACAAATACAGAACCATATGAAATAGTGATAAATCTCTCAATCATTATTAAAAGTTTATATTCTCCCATACTTTTTTCTAACGTGTAATAGATAAAAATGGAATTCTATTTTATTTACTGTTCTGAACCCTGATTTTTCTCTATTCAAGATACATTGCGGGCATCTTTCTGTAATGGTACACACGAAGCTACTAAATTTATTATTGTATTTGCAGTTGCATGTCATTTCCTTATATGCATGTGTTGTGATTGGTTCATCTACTAAAATATAAGCTCCATGAGAATAGAATTTCATTAGTTTTGTTTACTATTTTATCCTTGGTGCTTATTATGCTTAAAGCTTAGTAGCTTTAAACTACTTTAAACATAGCTGTTGAAGCCAGGCATGGTGGTGCACGCCTGTAATCCCAGTACTCGGGAGGCTGATAGGAGGATCGCTGAGAGTTTGAGACCAGCCTGGGCTACATAGTGAGTTCCAGGTCAGTCTCAAGTACACAGTGAGACCCTGTCTCAATAAAAAAAAAAAAAGTAGCTGTTGAAAAGTGAGTCAATTTAATTAGTCAAGTACTGTTAGACAGTTGTTCTGGTACCACCACCGTCCATGCAGATACAATTTTTCCTTGAGATGAATTCCTAAAGATTGTGGCTGGATCGGTGGGATGAATATTTAAAATTTTTGATGGACGTTGCCAGATTCCTCTGCATTTAGCTTGTGGGATATTCTATTCCTCCCCATTGGTGTATGAAAGTTCATGTACCTTGGGGATGTATATAGTGTGGGATGCATTCGTCTCCTACCCCGGTAAGGACAGGAAACTCCTCAGGAAGCATCGTGCAGGGGATTGGAGGGCAGAAGGTTCCTGAACCTGGGCAGAGTGCATGGGGTCCGCCAGCTGTGCTTGGAAAATTAATTTAAATGACGACTGAACCAATCAGGGCCCCTGCAGAAAATGCTCCCGTAGGTCGTGTAAGGAGCAGTCACAAAGGGAGGGCAGGTGGAAGGAAAACCAGGAGGATCCACCAGACTAAAACCGTTAGCAGCCCAGGCCCAGGGCTAGAGGAAGAGAGCCGCCCCTGTAACCTGGAGGCTGGGAAGCTACCTGGGTGGCTTTAGGACAGCCAGAGCCCACAGCCACCAGCAAAGAGCTGAAGATAAATTCCTGAGCACCTCCCTCCCTCACAGTCACCCTGCAGGACCCCTGCTGGCCAGATCCACCGGAAGGCCGAGGGCGAGGAGGCACACAGCTTTCAGTATTCCCCAGATGCACCCGCAAGGTTACTCACGGGAATCCTTTCCCTCATTCCAAAGAAACTGAGCCGGGGCGACTGACGACCTCCCCTAAGGACACACAGCTAGTTCTGGAGGCTCCGAAGCCCTGGGCCCCCAGGTGCTGTGAGGTTGGTTCTGAGGATAAGGAGACTGGGACCCACACACACTCAAATGCTGACATCTCCCAACACAGTTCTGGAGGCAGGCGCAGGCTCTGTCCCAAGGCTTCTACACCCTGCGAGAGGTGCTCAGGCAGGCTCAGCACCATCACATGAGCACCGCCATAGGAGTAATGGAGTTCAGTAAAGAGAATAGGTTCTGGAGACAAACTGTCCAAGTTCAAATCCTGACTGGCACCCACTAGCTAAGTCAGTTTCCTTTTGTCTGTCCTTTGCTTTCTCTTCTGTATTCACATATATGTTTATGTGGAGATGAGGTTTCACACTGTGTAGCCCAAACTGGCCTTGAACTCATGATTCTCCTGCCTCAGCCTCCATCGGGCTGGGATTACAGGCGTGTGCTACCACACCCAGCTTCCACATTTGTACAGTAACCATAATCATAGTCCTTAGCTTGGAGAAATTGTTATGAGGACTTCACAAGTTAAAATACATAGCATCAGTGCATAGTGAGCCCTGACAAGTATGTTGGGCGTTCTCATCAAGATTTACACAAACTCACAAGGCATTGCTGCTCCCTGGCCATGCCTCCCCTTCAAGGCCACCATGTATAATGTCGCGTTAATTAGACTCAGCACCCCAAAGCACAGCGCACCTTATCAAGATCTCAGCAACCTCTGTGCAGGGCCAGAAAGAAATATATTCAACTTGTGGACCACACATTCCTAATGCAACTATTTATCTCTGAAAATTGTAGTGCAAAAGCAGCCATAGACAATTCATAGTGCATAGGATGTGTGTCAATGAAACTTTATTTATGAATGCCAAATTTGACATTTATGTTTTCAGGTAACACAAAAACAGGCAATGGGCCAGATACACCCTTGAAGTATAGGTGGGCAACCCTTAGTCTCGGTCCTTGAAACATGTAGGTAGTTTCCCTGGCAGTGAACATAAACTTCACTTCCTGTACTCACTCTGAGTCAGGTCTGGGTGCAAACCCACCTCTTCCAATTAGAAATAAATCAAGCCGGGGATTTAGCTCAGTGGTGCCATCACCTGCCTCGCAAGTGCAAGGTCCTGAGTTCAATCCCCAGTATCAAAAAAGAAAAAAAAAGTAGGACCAATTAGAAATAAATCTCCATGCTCCCCTCTGATCCAGGTTCTACCTCCATATTCCTGGACCATCCAGCCTCTCTGGCCTCCCTCTTCTTCCAAAGAGCCAACTCCTCGTCTCAGGCCTCAGAAGGACCCTTGC
The DNA here is from genome assembly GCF_012274545.1 of Fukomys damarensis. Classification (NCBI taxonomy): domain Eukaryota; kingdom Metazoa; phylum Chordata; class Mammalia; order Rodentia; family Bathyergidae; genus Fukomys; species Fukomys damarensis. The sequence continues at coordinate 4,433,058 of NW_022900946.1, read as the reverse complement.
CTTTGTCTTGAAAGCGCCTGCCTATGTACAAGCTGTGTACACCCATGCTTGTGCTGTCTCCTGCTGTGTTCCAGGGTCCTCCACCATGCCTAGCGTACAGCGATTGCCCAGTAAATGTGCATCCAGTTTAACCCCATGTTTTCTTTCCAGATTGGGGCTCATAGAGGAAACTAAGGCTCAGAGAGATTAATGACTTGCCCAAGGCCAGACCACACAATGGTCTGTTGTCAAGTACTCTCAAAGTGCCTCAGTTTTTGAATTTCGGTGCCATTACCATCTGTCTGATGACCTTGGGTGAGTCACTGTCTCTCTTTATTTTTCTTTTTTTCTTTTTTTTTTTTTTTGTCCTGGGGATCAAACTCAGGTCCTTGCACTTGTGAGGCAGTGGAACCACTGAGTTAACCCCCTGGCCCCACTTTGTCTTTCTGTGGCTCAGTTTCCACAGCAGTAAAATGGATGTCAGAATAACAAGATGTTCCTCACTGGAAAGCTGTAAGGATTGAACCAGTTAATCAAGCTAAAGAATGTGGAAATGGGCCCAGTATATAGCGAGTACAGAATGATGTTAGTCTGGCCATTGTGGTCAGAATTCAGCCCCTAGCTGTGAGGGAACCCAAGGAGGTCTTCAGCTAGAGAACAAAATGGCTGCTTCTTCTGGGGCTCTGCTTGGGCTGGAGTTGCACTCAGGTGTGTAAAGGAAAGGCCACTGGACCTTTCTAGAGAAAACCAGAACCTCTCAGGCTGGGAGATGAAGCCCCTGTGGCTTTGTGGGGGTTAAGTCCAACCAGAATGTGTTTATTTTCCCCTGTGTCTGGAAGGGCCTCTCTGGTCTCCATGGCAATGCGATTTCCTGTCCTGGTTTTCCCTTAGATGAGCTACCTGCTGCATGCAGAGGCTCCTGGGCTGAGGCTCGGGGTGGAGGCCAGCACTGGGCAGTCCACTTCAACTGCCTCCCCCACATAGGCTGAATGGACAAGCCTGGCCAGGGGCCATGTCACAAGAGCCTTTGTTTACAAGTCCAGACGTCCAACTTAGGGTGACGTCATGGAATCCAGGCTGGAACCCTTGCTATGCCCCATTTTTTCTCTTTCTTCCTTTTCAAAGGGTTTGTTTCTTCTTGAGGCTGTGGACAGAGGCTTATGAACATCCCCAGCTTGCTAAGAATATTTCTAAATCCTCCTCACAAGCTGTACCTTGTGTCTGGAAGCTTGCTGATAATTATTCATTCAATCATTTATCAGTCATTTGGGAAATTCAGCATGAATTTGCATAGTAGATTAAATGCTGAAATAGTGTTGGAGCTGAAGAAATAGAGAGGATCAGACCTGATCTTTTCTCTCCAGGAACCTAAATGCTTGGTGAATGGAGACGGAATAACTAAACACTGCGCAGTGTGACTGACGCTTAGACACAAGTCTTTGCAGGGGTGGAATGGAGCAGGATAGAAACCAAAATCTCTGCTGTCTGCCTGCATTCAGGTTCTGCTCCTGCACTCTGCAGCCTTAGGCAAACCCCACCCCGGCCTCAGTCTTCTCATCTGTAAAATGGGGGCAACAGTGGGGACAGTATGAGGCAAGGTGGCACTGCCTGGCCCAGGCTCAGCTCTGGTACTGAACAGCTCTGTGTCCTCAGGCAAGGAGTTGATCCTGTCTGTTAAAAGTCTCCCTTTAGGGCCAGGGATTTAGCTCAGTGGCCCCATCGCCTGCCTCGCAAGCGCAAGAACCTGGGTTCAATCCCTGGTACCAAAAAAAAAAAAGGAAAGAAAAAAAAGCCTCCCTTTAAACTTCCTATCCTCTCCTGTTGTCCATTCATGGTGCTGCCCGAGGTTTAAAAAATTGGATGTGCGCACTAGCCTCTAGACCTACCTGTGACCACCGCTACAGCAGGAGACCCCAGAGCCTGGTGGGGACACTGGATCTCGCTGAAGAAATGAACAGCAGGCAGTGAGGGAGCCCTTAGCAGATGTAGCATGGAGGTCATTAGCTGATGGGAGTTTGTCACTGTTGTTGATGGGAGCTGTTCTCTTTATGTTTTTCTTTTTTTTGCAGGGTTAGGGATCCAACCCAAGTCCCCATCCATGCTGGGCAAGCGCTTTACTTCCATCCCACATCCCCAGTCCTAATTATGTGTTGCATGTCTGTATCTCCACCCACTTCTAGATGTCAGAGACACATTTCACCAGCTCTCTCCAAATCCTAGCACAGGCCACCGAGTTGGAGTTCAGTAAATCCGTGTCCGGCTCGATGCGTGAAGGCTGAAGGTTGATAACCTCTATCACAGCATCTAGGGTCCTTTATAATTTGACTGCAGACCCACTTAACTTTCAGAAATTCTCCCTGGCCACGCTGCGCTGCTCTAGTTATTAACAAACCCTAGGAAGCTGTTCCAACTTTCACGGACAGCCACCTTTTCTTCCCTAGCAGGTGAGACTCTCGCATTCCTTTATTCAGGTGTGTTCAAAATAACTCTTGTGGGCCAGGGATGTAGCTCAGTAGTTCTGCCGCCTGCCTCATAAGTGCAAAGACCCAAGTTCGATCCCTGGTACCAAAAAACAAGCAAACAAAAAGACTCTGTGAGAGCTGCTGGAAGGTGTGGAGCAGAGGCGCCTCTGAGGTGCAGTGGAGACGTGGGTGCTGCCTCCACTGCTGCTTCCTACTTCTCTCCTCTCTGCAGCCCCCCAGGCATGGATCCTCAGCTCCAGAGAAGCACGGAAACCATGGAGCTGATGGATTAAAATCCAATTCTTTTCCATCCTTTGGGTCAGCGACTGATTCAGAAATCCAGCCCAGGGCCAATCAGACCGTGGCATTTACCTACAAAGATGGGCTTTATCTGGGTTTGGGGTCACATGCCTATGGGAGGCTGAGGCAGGAGAATGCCAAGTTTGAGCACAGTTTGGGCAACTAAGCAGCTTAGTGACAGCTTGTCTCAAAATTTAAAAATGAATATTTAAAAAAGGGGTACTGGGGATATAGCTCGGTATGAAGGCCCCAAGTTCAATCTCCAGTGCCACAGGAGAATAAATGAATAGGCTTAAGAATAGGGAATGACCCAACTCAGTCAGCAGGGCCCAGCGAGAAAGCAGACAAGGGTTTCTGACTTGGAAGAGAGCCTCACAGAGCCCTGGTCGCTTCTCTTCTGGACAGTGAAGCAGCAAAGCCAGCCCTGCAGCTGAGCTCACTCCGGAGCCTGTGAGGGAGGCTGTGTGGACTGAGCCCCCAGGGTGGATCACACTGGAAGTCAGCTTGTGTCTGACGCTTTTGAAGGATTCAGTGAACTCCTCATCATGTAAAGAGCCAGTCAGAGGTGGCTGGCCAGGGGGTGGCATGGCAGCAAGTCTTGGCACGATTAGCCATCAAAAAGACAAGGGTGCTCTTCAGAGTGGGGTGATGGCCGGGATACCAGGCTCTGGCAGCGGAAGGGAAGTGGCAGGACTGAGCGGAGAGCTGACGGTGCTGCAGGTGAAGGTCTGGTGTGGATGTGTCAGGGAGAAACCATCAAAAGGGACCCCAAGGACTGGAAGCCAAGGCAGACCTGTGGACAGGGATTCCCCCAACTCCAGGGTTCTCTGTGGGCCAAGGGGACAACCCCAGAGGACCTTCCAGGACATCCGTGCATCCATTCGGTGCTTTTCCACTGGGCCCTGAGTACCAGCGGTGCCACCTGCTGTGACCGCGGAGTGAAGGAGACACAACGGCTGTCCCTCGCCAACTGACCCTTTGGTGGAGTGATTGACAAAGAACCAACTGAATGATGTGTGTGTAGAGCTGGATAGATGGCGAGCTGTGCTATCAAGAAAAATGTAAAGGGAAAGGGAGCAGCAGGGAAGGGAAATCATTTAGCCAGAAGTTTCCAGTCTAGGAGCTTTTTTTTTTTTTTTAATCAACAAAAGTTTTCCAAGAATGGCACCTTTCTGTATCCTTTCCTTGGCCAGATACAGAAAAGTTACAACAATTGTGATAAGGTAGGCCTAACATTCCAGTGCCTGCTATATGCACACACAGAGCAGCCTTCCAATCTGTCCCCAGATGTTATCCTGCTTCAGGAGGGAAGCAGAGGTCAGGGATGCGGAGTGAGGGACCCGGGACCTCAGAACCCACCTTTACTCCACACCAGATCCTGCTCTGCTTTTTGACCACACAAAGCTAACTTAGCAGGGCGAGTCCTCTCAGCGCCACACACACGTATCTGGGCAACTACAATCAGTAGCATTAGCTAAGACAAGGAAAGAGAAAGTATATTCCTTTGAAGTCTGTGTGTGTGTGTGTGTGTGTGTGTGTGTGGAGCATCTGGGAGATATTTATTAAATTGTTAGTATTTACTGTGTTCTGAGCACTGTTAGAAGCACCGTGTTAATAGTTATGTAATCTCCATGGCAACCTTATGAATCATTCCAGGGATGAGTAAACTGAGGAATAGATAGGGTGACTCATAGGGTTCTTAACTTGCAGAGGCAAGATTGGGATTCACACAGTTGATTACCAGTCTGTGCTGTCTTTGCACAGTTTGGGGGAAGAATTTTAAGAAAGCCCAAGAGCCTGCAGAGAAGGTGAATACTTGGGTATTTTTCATGTTCCTGTTCTTTATTCCTGAGCCAATGTGGCTTGGGAAGCATGAGTTAAACATTTATTATCTCATTGAATCTTCAGAACTTCATTCCTTCAACACATTTGTTGAGCACCTGGTGTTATGTTTAGGTCTAGAATGGCCCCCCAAGAGGCTCATGTGTTCCGAGGCTGGGCTTTGGAAGGTAATTAGACCATGACGGTGATATATGCACAAGTGGATTAGTCCACTGACGAGTTCAGAGCTGAATGTGCTGTTAGGAGGTGAGGTCTCATCAGAAGAAGGTCACTGGGGGCGTGCCCTGGAAGGGTATTTCCTCCTGCCTGGCTCCCCACTTCCTGGCCACCATGATGTGAGCAGCTTTATTCCGCCAGACCCTTCTACCCCACCATTTCTCTTAGAGCCAGCTGATGGCAGACTGAAAACATGAGCCCAAATCACCCTCTTCTTCTTTGAGTTGTGAGTGTTGGGTATTTTGTCCCAATTATAAGAAGACAAAGTGAGACCAAGACACCTGGCATGAATGCACCATGAACTAGGAACACAATGGCAACAAGAGCCTATTTCTGATTCTGCAGTCTTAGTGGGGAGGTGGACGAGGAAAGAGTTCTATCATGGTGCAAGAGACTATGAAGGAGGTCAGCAAAGTGGGCAGCACTATGGGGGACATAAGAGGGACACCTAATCCCGGAAGGCTTCCAGGAGGAAAAAAGCCACGAGGATGACCAGGAGATTCTCAGGCAAAGCTGGGTTGGTAAAATGTGCTTCAGAGGAAAGACAAATACAAAAGCACCATACTGGAGGGCTACTGGTACAGTTACTTCCACGGCCAGCCCAAGGGACAGGTTTTGTTAATTCCCATGTTACAGATATGGAAACAAACCATGAGAGACTAAGGAGTGTGCAGGTGCTAACATCACACAGCAAAGAATCAGCAGAAGCAGGTTCTCAATCTAGATCTGAGGCAGATGGCTACGGCCCTCCCACTTCACACAGCCCAGCCCTGCAGAACCAGGACCCTGTGCTTGCCACCGCACAGGCCTAGACCAGCAGTGGCCCTCGTGTCTGGCAACAACTGCAGCCTGAGAGTGTCTCCCAGGGCCCCACGTTCCCGCCTTCCCCTTGCCGTACCTGGAACCCGGGTGGGTTATGAGTCCTTGGGTGGAGCTGCTAGGCTGCCTTGCTCCATGACTAGGTCCACAGTGATGGACGCTGCACCTGGCTAGCTGCTTGCTTCCCCGGGGAGCCTCTTACTGTGCATTTCTGCCCCTTGGGTTCTCCGCCAGCCAACATGCTAAACATGTTCTTTTCTTTTTTGTTTTCTTAACTTCTTTAAGAAACCTCTAGTTCCTCACCCCAGGATCTCCGGTGACTAAATCAGATACATTCCCCTCTGCTTTTGGGGTTTGTCACTAACCCAGTGTAGCAAAGTGACAGTCGTTGTCATTGCGGGCTGAATGAAGGAAAGCACAGCACAGTCCCAGGGAGGTGGGCTTGGGCGGGCTCTGGCCAGGGAGAACATTCAGCCCCGGGAGGGAGGTTGTCAGAAGGCCGCAGACCAGGGAGGCTGTCCAGACAGTGGAAGGCGCCCAGCCAGAGTGGATGAGTAACGCAGGAAGAATCGGGCTGTCGGCCTGCAGCGGAGATGACTGGGGTGACAGCAGAAGTGTCGCCTGCGGCCACTCCAAAGTTCATGCCTCTGCCGGCACCCAGGCGCTCGGTGCTCCCCGGCCCCTTTTAGCCCACTCTGCCATTTCTTTACCAACATTTGCGCAGAACGATTTCGCTTTCTTCCCTGAGAAAACTGAGACCGGTAATAAAGATGCCCTCTGCATGAGTTAAGTAGATCTGAACTCCCGTTCTCCTTTCACCTGCACTTTGGAGCCCTTCCTGCAGCTCTGGTCCATCTCTTCAGCATTTCCGCTCCACTAGTTCTCCTCCCTCTGTGAAGACAACAGATCTTTTCCATCCTTAGTAAAGAAGTAGCCCTCGGGCCTGCTGGCCTGCCCGGGATTTAGCTCAGTGGCTCTGCCACCTGCCTCACAACCGCAGGGTCCTGAGTTTGATCCCGAGTACCAAAAGAGAAGTTGCCTTCGACCCTGCTGGCCACCTTCTCCCTCCATTTCTATACAAGCAGCTGTTATGCTTTTTTCTCTTCTCTTCCCAGTTTCACTCGCGAGCTCTATCACACCCTTCAGCCCAGACCTTGGCGTGTCGATGCCACTGTAGAACATTAGATGAAGCCACATTAAATCGCCATAGTTTTATTGAGATATGATTCACACACCTTAAAATTCACTCATTTAAAGTATGCAGTTCAGTGGTTTTTAGTATACTTATGTTGGGCAGTCATCGTCACAGTCAAATTTAGAATATTTTCGTCACCTCCAAAAAAGCCCTATCTCCTTTAAATACCACCCTGCTTTGATCTTTCAATCTCCTACCTCAGCCCCAGGCAACCGCTACTTTACTTCCTGACTCTGTGGATTTGCCTATTCTAGACATTTCATATAAATGGAATTAAACAATACTATGTGGCCTTTTGTGTCTGTTTCTTTCATTTAACACAGTTTTCAAGGTTCATCCATGTTAGCGCATGGACCAGTAGTTGGTTCCCTTTTATGTCAAATAATATCCATTGAATGAATTTGCTACATTTTGTTAGCAAATTTATCAATTGGTGGACATTTGAGTTATTTCTACTTTTTTATTATGACAGTACTATGGAAATTTATTTTGAAGGTTTTTTGACATGCATTTATTTTTCTCTCCCTTAGGTACAGGGAATAGGTCATATGGGAATTACAGTTTTTATTTTTTGTGGGAATGCCAGACTGTTTTCCAGAGTGACTGCATCATTTTACATTCCCGCCAGCAGTGTATCGCAAGTCCAACTTGTCCACGTTCTTGTGGGCACTGGTTGTCTTTTTTTGTTATAGCCATCCTAGTGGATGTGAAATTGTTATCACACTGTGGTTTTGGTCTGCATTTTCCTGAAGACTAGTGATATCAGTTTTGTATGTGCTTATTGGTCATGTGCATATCTTCCTTGGAAAAATGGCTACACAGATCCTTACATGTCTTTTTTGTTATTGTGTTATAAAGTTGTTTTTATTTATTTTCTAGATACAGGTCTCTCATTCTGTTAGTTTCCTTTTTATTTATTTATTTTTTGGTACTGGGGATCAAAGGATCAAACTCAGGAACTTGCACTTTTGAGGCAGGCAGTGGCACCACTGAGCTAATCCCGGACTCATTCTGTTAGTTTTCTATTAGTGTAATAAACACCTGGGGAAAACAATGTAAAGGCAGAAAGGTTCATTTTGCCTCAGTTTAGGCAGGCTCAGTCCACAGCCTACTGGCTCCATTTCCCCTGGGCCCATGCTGAGCTAATACATCATAGTGGAGGGGTGTGGCAGGGCCAAGCTGCTCACCTCATGGTGGCCAGCAGTGGGGAGAGGAAAGAGGTGGGCAAAATATTCCCTATAAACATCCCCATTAACCACTTCCTCCCACGAGGCCCCAACTCTTAAATGTCCGTTAAGCTGTGAACATCAACAGATAAACCCAATAATGAAATTAGACCCCTCATAACCCAGTCACCTCATGCCTCTGAATACTGCTGCACTGGGACAAAGCTTTTCCACATAAGCTTTTGGGGAACATTCCAGATATGAATCATAATATTCATCTAATACATGATTTGCAAATGTTTTCTCCCGTTAAATGTGCTACTTTTTCAATTAGTAGTTCCTTTGATTCGCAAAATGGTCTGATTTTAATAATATTTAATTTATCCTTTTATTTTGTTGTTGCCTGTACTTTTAGTGTCATGTCTAAGCAAACATTGCCAAATCCAAGATCATGAAGATTTACCCCTGTGTTTTTCTTCTAAGAGTTTTATAGATACAGCTCTTCCATTTAGGTCTTTGAGCAATCTTAAGTAGTGTTTGTGTGTGGTATAAAGTAGAAATTGGGCTGGGGATTTAGCTCAGTGGTACCACACCTGCCTTGCAAGCACAAGGTCCTGAGTTCAATCCCCAGCACTGAAAATAAATAAAGTAGAGATCACACTTCATTCCTGTGCATTTGGGTATTCTGTTGTCCCGTACCACTTGTTGAAAAAAACACTACTCCTCCATAGATTTGTTTTGGCATCCTTATTGCCACGCAATTGATCATAAATGTAAAGGTTTATTTCTGGACTCAACCCTATTCTTTTGATGTCTATGTCCATTATGTTCATGTGAAACTGCTTAATTACTGTGCCTTGTAGTAACTTTTGACATTGAGGAGCATGAGTTCTCCTCCAACTTTGTATTCTTTTTGTTGTTTTTGCTCTGCTTCTGCTGCTCTTCTTCCTTTTCCTCTCCTTCCTCTTTGTCTTCTTCTTCCTCTGCCTCTTCCTCTTTCTCTTCTTCTGTCTCCATCTTGTTCTTCGTGTGGTTCTGCTACACCAAATCCAGGGCCTTGAACATTCTAGGCACTGTACCACTGAGCTAGCCTCAGCCCCAACTTTCCTCTTTTTCCAGATGTTTTTGGCAATTCTTGGTCTATTCAATTTCTATATAAATTTTAGGATTGGGCTGGGGATTTAGCTCAATGGTGCTGCCACCTGCCTCACAAATGCAAGGTCCCACATTCAATCCCTGGTACTGAAATAAATAAATAAACAAATAAAAAAATTTCTATAAACAGTCCAGCTTGGATTCTAATACAGCCTGAGTTGAATCTCAATCAATTTGGAGATTATTGCCATCTTAACACTACGAAGCCTTCTGATCGTTAAGCATGGATGTCCTTCCATTTATTTAGAACTTCTCTCATGAAACTGGCATGTTTGTAGTTCCAAAACAAGTATCAGTAATTTACTGTGATTCAGCCTAATGTATGGAGAAAAGAATTCTTTCAAGTTTTTCCTTAAAACAAGTATAATGTTGGGAAAGTGCTTTTCTAATGAGCTACATCCTCAGCTCCAGCCAGAAAAATATTGACATCCAAACCAGCTTCTAGAAGCACCACAAAACCATGATACACCGTACTGCGTTAGGAAGGAAGCTGGTGGTCTCCTGGGGGAGGAGTGTGGGGTAGGGTCTGAGAAGGGCATGGTTAAATATCTGGGGTAGAGTTACACTGTGTCTTCACTTTGGTCGTAGTTTATCCAGTTGTGTACTTTTCTGGATGTTATTCTTCTATAAATCAATAAATACATTTATTGAAAGCAATGACAACTAAAAGGTTCAGCACAGGTGGAGTTATTCTAGAAATGCAATACTAGTGAATAAAACTAATCTAGAACTTTCTATGAACCAGGCACTATTCAGAGCACCTTTAACAGTGCTTTAGGTTAGGAGCTACTGTCAACTCTGAGTTCCTGAAGAGGCAACTCAGGACCAGAGAAGCTAAGAAACTTGCCAAGGTCAAACATAATAATTGACACCTCTAGAATTTGAGCCAGTCAGTCTGGGTTCTCAAATTGTTATACAGACTAGCTATTGATATTAGTGTAACTCTTAATATTGGTTAAAGGAGAATTAATACATAATCTTCCTTAGAGACTAGAAGAGTTCTTAATTAAATTTAGCATCCATACTGATATACTAATACCATGTTTAACTTTAATATAGCACCAAGGGCTAGGGATGTGGCCCAGGAGTATAACACTTTCCTTGTATGCACACATTCCCATATTCAATCCCCAGCAAAGAAAAAACCTTGCAAAAAGTGTCAATATTGAACATCAGAAGCAAAGAGAAATAATATTGCTACCATTATTTAACATTATGCTAACTGTACCAGAATAAAAATAAGAGTTTTTTTAATTGCAAAGCAAACAGTATGATGTTTGCTAGTATTATTTTTGGGTGTCAGGATGGTGGAGTGGACTAAGGCACGAGACTTGAGGTGCACAAGTAACATGATCACCTCTCTGGACCATCCAACAGTACCACTGGAAAGTCCCATGAAAACTGAAGTAGTTGGTTACAAAACTAGTAGCCCAAATCAACATTTCCTCATTTCAGTAAAAAGAGCTAGGAAACAAAATGGAGAAACGTGGCACTTAAAACAACACCACGATCCACTATTACAACATTAGCAACAACAAAAATGAAGAAAAATCAGAGAAGAAACAAATTAAAATATATACCCTTTTCATCAGAAGATTTAATGGTGTAAAGATGCATATTCTCCCAAAAATAGCCCTTACCTTTAATTTTCTGTCAGTAAAAATACATTATGAAGTTTTTTTGGAAGCAGATTCACTGAGTCTAAAGTTCAAATGGAAAAATAAACAAGTGAAGCTAGCCAGGAAAATTCTGAAAAAGGAAAGTAATAAAGAAGGCTTAACCCTAGTAAGTACTAGAGCATATTATAGAGCTGTATTTATGAAAGAGTTTGGTAATGGTACATGAAGAGAAAGACAGATTAATGAAATGGGTTAAAGATCTAGAAATAGACCCAAATGCATTTGCAAAACCAGTATATGGTAAAGCTATATCCAAATCAGGGAGAAAAAAAATTATGTAGTGAAGTAATTGGTGTTGGAGCAGTTGGCTAGACATTTAGAAAAACATAAGTTAAAAATGGATGCCTGTCTAATTCCTTAGACCAAATGAATTCCAAATTGCTTGTGTTATTAATGTTCCATTACTTTAGTAAATATCTGAGATAATCAAATGTAAGCAGGTAGCGTTCAGTAGAGGAACGGATATAATTTAATATAAAATAAATATTATGTAAAGGATTTACAATGCAGGCTCAAAATGGCCACCTGGAGGGTCGGGGTGGAAGAGTGCAAAATGGCCATCTGTGTACGGAGAGCCTGAGGATCCAGTCAGAAGTCGAAAGCCTGGAGCTCCCTGCAGAGTCCCAGTGGCAGCCTGGAGATGGACATCCAAGAGCCATGGCGGAGACTGGAGCTCCTCTGAAGGAGAAAAAGCGAGACTTCCTTCTTCTCTCCCTTGTATTCCATCCAGGGTACAAGCCTAGAGGTTGGTGCCACTCACACCCGGGTGGGTCTTTCCTCTTCAGTCATCCAGACGCACCCAGAACTGCTTACTAATCCTTCAGGCGTTTGTTGGATACCACAGTTCACTGTCACATCACTAATAAAGAGATAGGTTTGCTTTGGCCAACAGTTTTGTCCATGGTGGATTGGCTCTGTTCTGTGGGGTGTGTGGCCAGTGGTACATAATGGTGGAGCAAAGCTGCTCCCTTTATGGCAGGAACATGAAAAAGGGACAGAAAGGGAAAGGAACTGCTGGATCAGGCCCCGGTGATGGAAGACCTCTCGCTAGACACCTCTTAAAGGTGCCATCCCCTCTCCTCAGATAGCAACATCCTGCAGGCCTTTGGGGTTACTCAACCAAACTGCAGCCAACACACAGTTCAGATGCAAATAAATGAAACCGAAACTGAGCGAGGGAGTGTGTGCACAGACAGCCTTGAACTGGAGAAAGTATTTTAAAGCATAACACAAAAGCTGATTCTAAAAAGAAAAAAAAAAAGACTACATAAATGTGAAACAAATACACAGACTAAAAGGTCAGGAACAAAAAGGGAAGTGAAAAAAGTTTTTCCAATCCAAACTGGACAAAGAACAAGTTGCTTTAATGTATAAGTTGTTCTTATAATTGAAACAAAGACATGAATAGCTTTAAAATTGGACAAAAATATGAAGACGCATCTCACAAAGAAAGAAATACAAATTGCTTATGAACACATAATGACACAAAAAAGTCGATCAGTCTTCTTAGTGGCTAAAGAAATACAAATAATAAAAAAAGAATATAAATTAAAGTGAGATGTGGGTGATACCCGCCACATTTTAAAATGTCTACATTCTTTTACCCAGCTCTTGTATGTCTGTGGATCTCTGCCACAGATATTTCAAATATGTGAATAATAATGTAAATAGACGATTTTAAAAATAATTGTAAACCAAAAGAACAGCTTAAGGTACAGGCAAAGAACTTTTCCCTAACTGCTGAGAATAAATTGCTGATGTCACCTAGAAAGGGACCCAGTAAAGGCCGCCTCTGTCTGGAATAAAGTAGTGCATATTTCCTACAAGCTAGGAAATTCTCCCACCTGACTCTAATACAGCCCCTGAAGTCAGAAAACCAGCACCGATGTCACTGAAGCGTCACTCTACTTTCAGTCCCGTAATTACAGCAATATCTTTTTATCAAAAGGATCCAGTTCAGAATCAAGAGCCCGCCCCCGCCCCCGCGATCAAACTCAGGACCTTGTGCTTTCAAGGCAGGCAACAGAACCACTGAGCTAAATCCCTGGCCCCTTCAAGCTGATTTTTAGTTGTTAACATCTTGTTGGCCTCCTTCAACCAGGATCATCAGTACATTAGTCTTTTGTTGATTTTCATCACCTTGACACATTTTTTTTTTACAAGTCCGTTGTTTTCTTCCTGTCTTGTCCTGTCCTTTCTTTATTTTACTTTATTTTTTTTAGACAAGGTCTCATGATACAGCACAGGCTGGCCTTGCACTTAGCGTGATCTTCTGCCTGGCATGGTGGCGCACACCTGTAATCCCAGCACTTGGGAGGCTGAGGCAGGAGGATCGCTGTGAGTTTGAGACCCCCCTGGGCTACATAGTGAGTTCCAGGTCAGTCTCAACTACATAGTGAGACCTCAAAATAATAATAATAATAATAATAAAATAAAATAAATAAAACAAAACCAAGAGAGCGATCTTCCTGCCCCCAGCCTCTGAGGGCTGGGGTCACAGCTGTGTGCTCCTGGGCCCAGCCCAGCTCACTGTTTTGAAAAACATCCCAGAGCTTTGTTTGTGTGCGGCTTCTGCCAGGGGCACATGTTGGACAAGAGCAGCATAGGAGTGCCGCTGTGTTCCTCCCACCGCACCCTACCAAGCGGTGCCAGGGTTTGATTTGTCTCATTTCTAATGATGCTAACACGATTTGCTCGAATATGATGGTGCCCACTTGTTCCCCTTTCGTCTATAATCTTGTGGGAGGTGTTTTGAAATTCTGTAAATATCCTGTTTCTCATCAAACTCTTTGGCAACAGCTTTATTGACTCTCATATTTAGAGTGAATAATTTGCTAAGTTTTGACATGTAGATACAGCTGTGAAACCATCACCACAATCAAGATACCAAACATATCCATCATCTCCAAACATTTCCTTCTGCCTTTTTATAATCTTTCCCTTAATCTTTTCTACTACCTTTTCATCCCCAGGGAACCACAGACACTCTTGCTATACCTATAGAATAAGTTGCATTTTCTCAAGGTTTTTTTTTTTTTTTTAATTCTTAATACTTACTTTTTGGGACAGGAACTCACACTATGTAGCCCAGGCTGTCCTCAAACTTGTGGTGACCCTCCTGCCTCAGCCTCCCAAGTGCTGGGATTACAGGTGTGAACCACCACACCCAGCTAATAGCTTTTAAATTTTGTTAGTGCGTTTACAAGTTAGCTTTTTTTGATATTTGTGACCAAATATCAAAGGTAATCAATTTAAAAGGAGAAAACGTTTGCTTTGACTCATGGTTTCAGAGACTTTAGCCACGTGACTCGTTACCTTTAGGCCTGTGTGAAGCAGAACAGCGTGGTGGGGAGCATTGGCAGCTCACCTCCTAGTGGTTGGGAAGCAAAAGGAGGAAGAAAAAGAACCTGGGGTAGCAATATCTCCTCCAAGGGTTGCTCCTCCTAGGACCTCTCAGAATTTCCACCATCTCCCAGTAGTGACATCCCCTGGAGACCAAAGCTTCACATAAGAGTTTTGGGGGTAAAATGTAAGATCGGACCATCAGAGGCACTACAGAGCGGTGTTCCTGTAGACCTAACTCTGTCTCCTTCACGATGCAGAACCCTCCTGAGAGCTACACCTGGTCGTTTGTGAATGAATTATAAGACTATTCTACTCATTGGGCCGGGGATTTAGCCCAGTGGTTCCACTGCCTGCCTTGCAGGCGCAAAGACCCGAGTTCAATCCCCGGTACCAAAAAAAAAAAAAAAAAAAAAAAAAAAATTCAAAAAAAAAAAAAAAAAAAGAATATTCTACTTGGACGATGAGGAAGTGACTGTTCGAGCTCTCGGTGAATCTCGTGCATTATTCCTTCTTATCCTCTCGGGGGTTCTTTTTCTGTCTTAAGTAACTTCGTGATACACGTCTGCTGTTTCTTTCTTAGCTAAAGAGACTCAAGCGTGGCCTCGGCCGATTTCGGGAGCTCTCCCTCCACCTAGTTCCCTCCTCTCTGGTATTCTAATCCTCGAGCTTCAGCCACTCCGGGCTCTGCAGACTACATTAGCCCAACTCTGGAACTCTTCCTGGGCACCTCTTTCCGTGCCACTGTGCCACTGCCTTTCCCGAGCTGCCCTTGAGCAGTAACCTCGGTCCATCGCAACGTTCACCTCACTTGTAACCCATCCCTCGGTATCCCTGCGCTTCACTGCATGGTGACTGTTTCATAAATCTGTGTTTCCAGTGGCTTCAGAAGGCTCTAGCTGCTCCATCTTGGTTGGAAACATAAGTACTCATTCTCCATCCAACTGTAAATGAATGGGTGAATTTAATGCGTGAACACATTTATTTTTTGCATTTATTTATTTTATTTGGGGACATATGGCTCCTATCACATCGAGTGCTACAATCCCTGAGTACCATTATGTATTTTCATGCTCAAATTATCCTCCGCTTGGTCCTGTATGTACCAGAATCATTAAATAGCCAGGTGCAGTGGCACACGCCTGGATGCCAGCTGCTCAGAGGCTGAGCCAAGAGAATCGCATGTCTGAGGGCAGCCTGGGCAATTTAGTAAGATCCTGTCTCAAAATAAAAATTTTGAAAAGGGCTGGGGATGGAGCTCAGTGTTCCCTGGATACTGTAAAAAGTTAAATATGAAAACGGTTAATGCAGCACTTCTCTACCAAAGTTTGTAGACTGAGAGTGAAGGGAGATGGCGCACGCCTGTAATCCCAGCATTTGGGAGGCTGAGGCAGGAGGATCGCTGAGTTTGAGATGATTCTCAGTCTATGCAAGGTTGTAGGTAATTGTAGGGAACGCTCATTGTTTTATGGAAGGGACTTGGAGTGCAGCGTATAGGTTTTGTAGTGGAGTTGTCGGGGAGGATCTTGGAAGCAACCTTTATAGAATACTGAGGAACAAGTATAGTTTGCCTCCAGTCTCCAAGGGCTGGGAGCAGTGGTTGAAATGGTCTAGTTGACCTGGGGAGTGTGTGTGCTAATGATTCAGTGGATAGGAGCCATGGAGGCTGAACAAATCATTCCACAACACCAGGAATTCTGGACACTCAGAGAAGTGAAAGGCGTTTATCATTATCTGAGAGCCTATTTCCTTATTTTCCAGTTTTAACATACCCTAACATTTCCAGTAGTGCAATTACTACATAAGTGGAGGGAGAATTATTTGCTGTTTGTTCAGAACTTGACAGAGACCTGTTCTCCACTCTAACATAATGAGAGTTCTTGGTATGCGAGTGATGGATCAGACACAGTTGTGTTGCTCTGTGTATTGTGGGGACGTGCCTGCCTCCTCACTGGGTCTTCTGGAGTACATAATAGGGAAAGACAATTCATTTCATTATGATTGCTTTTATTTCTCCTTTATGTCAGACATGTGTCATTGTTTTGGCCACTCTCCTGTCGGTGGTACAAAATACCCGATACTCACAATTTAAAAAAGAGAGATGTATTGGCTCAGAGTTTTCAGTGGGTTCAGTCCATGGTCGGTAGGCTCCGAGGCAGCCTGGTGGAGGGGCCTGGCGGAGGAGAGCCGCTCCTCTCACAGCAGCCAGGAAGCAGAGCTAAAGGGAGGAGCTGGAGACAAGAAAAGACCCTTCCAGGTCACACCCCAGTGACCCGCTTCAGCTGGTCCCTGCCTGCTCGCAGCGCATTGAGCCGTCAGCTCATCGGGAGACCGGTCCTGTGGGGTCCATGCTAGATCCGAGCAGTCACTGCATTTGCACTTGAAATCATGTCTTGGGTCAGTCATAGTTTCCACGACTGTTATTTAGTAATAGTAAAGGTGTTGTAAGATATTGATTATCAAAAGAGGGTACAGGGGCTAAAATGGTTGGGAGAAACATCTACAGTGAATGGTGAGGGAGGTGATCTCTAGAGCCAACTTCTAAAAAAATTTAGCCATTTATTATTTATGTGACTTTGCCCGAGTTAATTACTCTCATCTACAAAGTGAGTAAAATATTCCTATCTCATAGGGCTGTGTGAGGAAGCAATTAATGATTAGCTGATACTTGTAAATCACTTAGAACAGTGCCTGGCTGGCACATATTAAGTACCAAATAAATTTTACTTAGCATAAGTGCACACTCTCCAGGAAATCTTATCCACACGGATGTTTTGGATTTTTATTTATTTGTTATTGCGGAAAATTTCCAAATTTAAAGCTATTAGGCTCAGTGGCAGAAGATGTGTCAAGCATCCACAAGATTCCGGGTTCTATCGCCAGCACTGCAAAAACTAAAAATAAAAATAGTGAGTGATCATGCACCCCCAAAAATATTGAGTGAGAGTTGCTTAAAAATACCATATCTCACCTGCATTTAGGTAGCACTCACACAGAAGAAAATGGACAGTATTATCCATCACCGAGAGGAAGTGAGGTGGGGGCTGGAATAGTCGTGGGGATCTCCAGCATTTATTTGATGTGACGCAGGAGATTCTGGAAATGGACACAGAAAAGGAGTGGCAGGAGGTAAGCAGGAACATGCCGTCCAGAGAGGATGGCCAGAGAAGTCTCTCTTAAAAAGAGGGAGCAGTCAGTTGTGGCAAATGCAGCTAAGCAGCAATCAAAGTGAAGACAGAAAGGTTACCGCTGAGTTTGCTACTTCAAGGTCATTTGTGATCAAAGCAGTCGGGGCGACTGAGGGTATCGGGTTAACATAGGCTGGGGAGAGCAGGCAAGGAAGTGGGAGTAGCCTGTGTAGAACACTTTCCCAAGCAGCTTTGCCAAGGAGACCAGAAAAAATGCAGCTGGATAAGAACAGGCATCAAGGGAGCCTTCTGTTGTTTGTTTTCAGAAGGAAATGGCTAGAGTTTGTAAGGCGATGGGTGAATATTCAGGAGAAAGTGAGACTGATCATTTAGTAAAGAGAAAGGTTAAGAAGAGGAGGTCCCTTCGTGGGTCCCCAGTAAGAAGTAGTCAGAGCTGGTCTTGCGTGGTTAATCCTCTTCGGCTTCCTCCCATGTACCAATATTAAGTGAGACAGGGCCGGGAATGTAGGCCCAGTGGTACCACACCGGCCTGGCAAGCACAAGGTCCTGAGTTGATCCCTGGCGTCACCCCCCAAAAAAAGTAAGAGATAATTAAGATCCAGGCGTGGTGGCACATGCCTATAACCCCAGACTCAAGGGGGCTGAGGCAAGAGGATCTCAAGTTTGAGGCCAGAGCCCAGGCAATTTAGCAAAACCATGTCTCAAGATAAAAAATGTGAAGAGGGCCGGGGATGAAGCTCAGTGTGCACTCAATCATCAGTACCACTGTTACAGGGGGATAAATGTAACTCCACCCTGCTAGATGTCAGGACCCCCAAGTTCATGCTCCCCAAACCAAAGAATGAATTCTAAGGGACAACAGAGGCCAAGAGTAAGAAAAATTTATTGTGACAGCTCCTGAGAGACAGGAGGGGCCCTGAAAGTGGGTTGCCTGGACCCCACCTCAAGAGGAAGTTTTATAGAGCAAAATCTCTAGGTGAGTACAAAATTGCAAGATGGGTACAACATGGGTCAAAACTATGATCACCCAATAAGATTACAAGTACAGCCGCTTCGGTGATACTGACCCAGGCAGGAAGCAGCTCACGCAGCGAGTGCACATGGGAAGGACGAGGCCTTTCTAGGAAGAGCTGGATCAGGAGGTCCTGGTCCCCAGCTGGGTGACTGACGTGGGGCTAGACTTTATTGGGCCAGGTGACACCAATTATAGCCTAATCTCCAATTTATTGCGTATCCCTTGGGGAGACCTGGAGGCCTGGTCATTCCGTCTTTATCTTGAGGCCCGGCCTTCAACAGATGCGCCTCCAGCCACAGTTGTGATGTGTCCTCATCCTCTGCACTGGCTCCCCCGAGGGCCCAGCCCTGTGTGACTGCCTGTGGTATTTCCACCTAATTTAGCTGTACCACCGCCAGACATAGGAGATGGAGATAGAGAGGGAAAGAGAGACAGAGAGATGGAGAGAGATAAGACAGAGTCAGAGAGATGGCGGGGGAGAGAAAAAAAGGGAGAAATTGAATTAAAAGCAAATCTCAGGAGCCAGGCTTGGTGGCACATGCCTATAATCCCAGTGCTGGGAGACTGAGGCAGGAGGATCACTGTGAGTTCAAGACCAGCCTGGGCTACATAGTGAGTTCCAATTCATTCTGGGCCTTCTAGGTCTTGGTAGGCCTTCGTTCACGCTCGTCCTATGGGGAGCGGCCCTCCGGTACACTGTAGGATTTAGCTAAGTCCTACCCTCCCTCCTTCTAGATACCAGTAAATCCAGTGTGACAACCAAAAACTGGACGCTGGAGGTGATAAGCAAAACGCCTCAACAGAGAATGGTTGCATTAGTCAAACCTAAGAAAATGTAGTAAGAAAACCAGCTGATTTAAACAGCTGTGCAAATGTTGATAAATATTGCTATTTCCATTTCCTTATGCTGTTGTGGAAAATTATTCATAAACCTGGCATGAAAGCATATTGCATCATACATATAGGCTCATTTTTACCTCCTAAAGAAATACTGCAATATAACTTATGGGCAGAAAGGACCAGGAAAGACAAATATGTGTATGGTGACAGACCTCCGGCCTCCTGGAGGAAGGGCGGAAAAGGAATGTCATTAGTATTCATTTGGTGATTCTTTCACTTTCCATTTGTAAACTTGATTGTTTTTCAAAAAGTGTTGCTTATGTGCGCATAATATAAAAAGAAAACAAACCGCACCAAAGAAAGGGAAATGTATAATATGTTAACATTTTGATAAGTTTTATTTCTGAATTCATTCACTCATGTGTGGTTTATCACACGTCTTTTTCAGAGCAGATAGGAACTGGAGAGCCCAGAGAGGATTTGCTTATGTTTCATTAGAGATATGAGCATGTTTTAAAGTCAGTGTAAGGGCTGGGGATTTAGCTCAGTGGTTCCGCTGCCTGCCTTGCAAGTGCAAGGATCTGAGTTCGATCCCTGGTACCAAATAATTAAAGTCAGTGGAAGGGCTGGACGCTGTAGTGTGTACCTCTACAGGCCCAGCACTCAGGAAGCTGAGGCGGGAGGATGGGCGAGTTGGAGGACAGCCTGGGATCCTGCCTCAACAAACCACATCAATCAATCAATCGTCGGTGGAAAGACAAAAAAACAAAATCATAGTCACATTCTGAGAAGGTAGAGTAGATTTTAAGCACAAAAATCAGAATTACTTAGATTATAAACGGAAGCACTGTGAGAGTATGGAATGAACATACACGTGTATCTAGCTACTCGTATTATATTGCTGTGTCTACCTGCAGGTATTTTTCTCATTGCAGCTACATACAGGTAATGTATATTTTTCTTTTTTTAAGTACTGGGGATTGAACCAGGGCCTTGGCACCAAACCACATATATACCCCTTTTTCACTGTCTCGAGACAGAGTTTCCTTAAATCCTTGCCCAGGCAGTGGTTGAATTTGTGATCTTCCTGCCTCAGCCTCAGGTGGTGCAGTCCTGTAGGCGCCAGGCTCGCCTGTGCATCTTCCTGTGTCTACAAATACACGTATCTGAGTTTGTCAACATGCTGCTGTGTGAGCTGCAGTATCCTAACACAGGCCAGGAACTAGGTTTTTTAAAGCCATCTCCTTAGGTTGGACATTTTGGCCATTTACTGTTTTTCACCATCGTCCATGCTGTGACCGGTATCTTGACTGAAATATTTGTAGAAACCCAGGCGTATTTCCTGAGCCGAATTTTGTGCAAGTGGAATTGCTGAGTCAAAGGGTCTATCAAACTCGGTGAATAAAAATCGCTTTTAAACCTCACAACTCTTATCAGGTATCCATTCTTCACCTCAGGAGAAAACAGGAGCAGAGAGGATGAGTATCTGGACCAAGGTCAAAAATAATTATTAGTGGCTGAATTCAAAAGCCGCGCGGGCTCATCCTGCTGCGGCACGGGCGAGGGTGGATTTTTTTT
>NW_022900946.1:4407190-4411529 GCF_012274545.1 Fukomys damarensis | reverse complement strand
CCCCCTCCCCCCGCCGCCCGGCGCGGGCTCCTGCCGCAGCGCCTCCTTTTCCACGCACATCTCCTGTATTTTGTTGTGTTTTTGTTTTTGTTTTGTGTTTCAGAGAATTGGAAGCTAAAGCTACCAAAGACGTAGAAAGAAATCTTAGCAGGTAAGATGGGCGAGCTTTCCATCTCCTGCCCCTTTATAACCGCGCATTCCCGCTCCGGTTCGCCCCTCCTGGGGTTCGGAGTTCCCCGGTGTCATCTTTTCGCACGCAGGCGGCGAGACCTTCGGGAGAACCGGCCTGAGGGAGTATTAGACGGAGGGGTTCGCGGGGGAGATGCGTAATTACGCGTGTTTCTGTCTTTAAAGGAAAAAAGCAATTCTTGTAAACTTAGTTAAAGCATTCTCACCCATTTAGAATTTAATTAGGGGACTTGTGCATTAATTACTATTGTAAATGGTTGCAGGCATTGTGTGACTCATGATTGAGGCGGCCCTTATGGCGGGCTGTCAAACTGTTTTGGCTTCCCCGTTATTACTTTGTAGCTCAAATTGTTGCCTTTATAAAAAGATACTATGTAAAACTTGAACTGTCTGGCTTAAGCTGCCTCCCCCCCCCCGTACATTTCTGTGTTGGGTATGTGTGCTCTTTTTATCAGCTGGTAAAAGAATTAAAAATCTGTTCCAAATAAGTGGTTATCAGTACTGTTTGCCCAGAGTCCTTTTGCACTGGTACTTAAGAGTATCAGAGTTTAAGTATCGCTGCAGAGGCAAGTTTTTGTTTTGTTGTTGCTTTTAAACGCTGTCTTCATGGAAATATTGAGCTTTATTGAGCTATTAACTGCTTAAACATCAGGGAAATGTGCTCTTTAGTTCCTTTTCATGTTCACTTTCTGTCTTATCAGCCTTTTCTTATTCATCTTTTTCTTTTGCATCATACTGGGACACTCAGACTTTTAGATGTTGGACAGCTTTCACTTGGACAGTAAAATGAAATTTCTCCTGTTGGGTTTTAATGTACCTTAGTATAATTATTGTAAGTTTTAGGTCTATGTTGAAATTATTAACACAATTCATATTATCTGAGTATTTTTCATATAAAATCTTTCCAAATTGCTAGCTTTTCTAGTTTCATAAATATTAATCTGTTCAGGTAATCGTTAAAGAATCTGTCTAGTTGACAGAAGATGGGCAGCATTGGTTTACCCAATAAGAGATTTTGTGTTAACTCAATTTTAATTGTGGTATCATTTTGAAGGGACAGATGGTGTTAACAGTCTGAGAGAAATTAAACCTAATAGCACCTATTAAATAACTTGTGTGTTTAAGCAAGTGTACTTTCAAGAAGTGTTAAAGAAATAGTAAGATATAGAATAAAAGAATACAGGTTGAGCTACCCGTGGTATAATTTCAGCAGCAGAAAGGCTCTTGGGGTGTTTATTTGTTCTTCCACTGTTTTGTCTCGTAACTCTGTGAACCTCCCCCCCTAACTATTGTCTGTAAAACAGGTACAATTTTCATATATTGTTATGGTAGAACAGAACTGGGGTGTCTGTATTGACCATGTATCAGAGTTCAAACTCCAGTTTTGCCACTTAAAATGTGACCTTGACTCTTGACAAGTCACTTAACCAACCTCTCTGCGCCTAATCTATAAAACGAGACATTAGGCCATCCAGTTGTTAAGGTCTGTTAGGGCCCTTGGGTTACATAAAAAGGAGTTAGGTGCTGTCCATTCCCACAGAGGGCATGGACAATTTAGTAGGAAGACTCTAGCAAGTACATAAATAACCGTAAACAAGGCAGACTGTAGAGATCAGGAGGAGATACCACCCCATTCATGTATTTGAGGGTCTTCAGTTGGTCAGAAGATATGAAAAGGAAAAACAGGTGGCAAGGAAATTTAAAGCAGGTGTCCAGTGAGAGGGAACTTTTTCTAAGAGTTCTGAGCAGGGGAGATGTGGGGTGAGCAAATGCCCCCCCCCTCGTGTATGTGTTCTACCCACTGGTGCTCTCCCAGAAGCCAAGGCACTGTATTCACTTAGTGAAAATGTATTGGGCATCTTCTGTATTTCAAACACAGGACTGAACACCAGCGAGAGAAAGAATGCAAGTTGCTAAATTTGTTGAACGCTGTTTGCTTGGCCCAGGTATTCAGCGGCTCCGCATGGATCCACTGATCCTTGAAAAGCCTGTGAAGTAGGTACTGATACTATTTGTTTTAGGGATGAAGGATTTGAGGTATAAGAACATTAAGTGACTTGTAGGAGTCCAGACCACTGTAATTGGAGGAGCTGTCAGGCTTCAAACTGTATTTAAATTGTCTCATTTTTATTTTTTTCAGTGTTGCAGATCAAACCTACGGCCACACTGGTGCTAGACAGGTGCTCTGCTCCTGAACTACCTGTTAGCCTTAAATTTTCTTTTGCCAGGGGCACCGTTCTGTCAGGCATGGTGGTGTACACCTATTATTCCGGCATTCTGGCAGACTGAAGCAGGAGGATTGCAGTCTGAGCCCAGTGTGGGCAGCTTTGCAAGATCCTGTCTCAAAAAGCAAAAAGGCAGGATTTTAGCTCAGTGCAAAGGCCTGGGTTCATCCCTTAATACCACAGGGGGAAGAAAAGGCATAG
The DNA here is from genome assembly GCF_012274545.1 of Fukomys damarensis. Classification (NCBI taxonomy): domain Eukaryota; kingdom Metazoa; phylum Chordata; class Mammalia; order Rodentia; family Bathyergidae; genus Fukomys; species Fukomys damarensis. Next base: position 4,408,914 of record NW_022900946.1, on the reverse strand, counting down.
TACTCTATCTTGAAAAAAATCGAAAATTTCTTGAGAAGCAGAACCTAAACACTGTTGATACTTGGGATTGGATAGCTCATTACATTGAGGACTTCCCTGTGCATTGCAAGGTGATCATCTCTAAATAGTGTTCCTTGTCAGTGTCTGTGATGACCAAAGATTCCAGATATCATAAGGGTCATTGGGGATGGGAGGTGGGACAGAACCAACTCTGGTTGAGAACCACTGTTCTAGATCTTTGAGCTTTCAGCATGAAAAGTTTGAAACCTTAAATGTTGAATTCATTTAAACATCTTTTTATACCCGGAAGCCATATTATATCTCCAGTTTGGGAGCTGTGGCCTCTGAATGTCAAAGATGTCTTGCCATCCTTCTTTTCCTTTGCTAAGGGACATTTCTTCTCAAAACAGTATGCCAAATATCCAGTGCCACGTAAACAACATTGGCTCGATATATTTAGTTTGCCACACTCAGTAAGCTGCCTTTTAACACTCATTTTTGGCCATTAAAATTGTCACATAATGTCAGTGTTGTGCATTCCAAAGAGAACTATACTAGATAAAAGTGATCCACATTGGAATGGAATTAATCTTAAAAAGTAAAGAAGGGGCATTGTAAGAACAATAGCGGAAGTAAAGCCCGAAATCCAGTCAGATTATGAAAGCGGAGGATAGTGATTCAGTTGGATTGTCATATAAGGCATTTGTAGCAAACTGGTTGAGGCCAGATGAGGAGCCGTGGAAGATCAGGTTGAGAGTTTGCATTTAAGTCTTGTGGGGAGCCATTATCTGCCTTTGAGTAGGATACTAATGTAGAAAAATCTTCTAGGCTGGGATTGGTGATCAGGTATATTACTGGGAAATAACCAGAAATCTAGGAGAGAAGTGGTAAACGTGAGATTTTGCAACTAATTATTTGTGAGAAGACTCAAAATACATAGAGATCTCTTTATCTTGAGTGAATGGGAGATTGACCCAGCTTTTGAACAGAGTAAGATCAGAGCAGGATCATTTATTTAGGTAGATAAGATGACAAATTATATTCTTCACTTGTAAAAAATCTCTACTAATGAATGGCTCAGGGATTTAGCTCAGTGGTTCCACTGCCTGCCTCACAAGAGTGAGGCCTGGAGTTCAATCCCTGGTACCAAAATAACCCCCAAAAACAAAACTACCAATGCAACTCAATTGGTCTGATTTCTTAAAAAATATTTCTGGAAGCCAAAGTCATAGAATTATTGACTATTTAGCATTGGACCATAACCTTAGGGTTAGCCAGCTTTCTGGGAAAGCTGTGGTTGAGACTCACCCAGTAACTGAGTCTCTAGTGGGGTGTCAGAGCAGGATTCAGAGGGTCTTCTCATTCCTAATTGTAGTTGTTCCTCTAGGCAGTGTTAAAAATAACCTTTTTTCCTGAAAAAGTAACAATTTCAGTATATTTTCTGCCCATCCTACTGATAAATATACTATCTAAAAGTGGACTTGCTTCATGTTAGACTGACTTCTTCCCCATAACGGGTTAAGTGCCACTGTGTAATAAACATTGTTAAAGTTGCTGTGTAACATACAGTGTAGCATTTGAATGGGGACAAATGCTACATCAGAAAGACACTATGATAGGCATAAACCAGGGCAGTAGTTTTTCCTAACTAAAACGAATTCCACTCCTGCAATTCATTTAATTTTTTTTTTTTTTTTTTTTTTTTTTTTTTTTTTTTTTTTTTT
>NW_022900946.1:4402037-4407111 GCF_012274545.1 Fukomys damarensis | reverse complement strand
GGTACCGGGGATTGAACTCGGGTCCTTGTACTTGCAAGGCAAGCGGCAGAACTACTGAGCTAAATCCCCGGCCCATCATTCATTTTTATTTGGGGATTAAAAGCATTTTTATTTTTCAGCTTTTCTATTTCTCTGCCATGATCCGATTAGCAGGCCAACAAATTCATGTTAGTAGGTTTTTTTTTTCCTAGTTTATTTGGCAACTGCTGTAAATCAATGTATAGAATAAATCAATCAAACTGTTAAGTGTAACTTAAAAGGATGTAATGGTCCTGTGTGGAAAATTTTGGGCATACATGTCATAAAAAGAATAATCTTCTGTGATCTCTTCTGAATTTTGGCATCTGAAATATGTCTGAAGGTGTAAATTGGAAAAGCAGAGTCCTTTGCAGTTCTCTGACAGCCTCAAAAGTATTGCCCATAATTAGAAGATTAAAATATTACATGTATTCTATTTAACCTGACTGCTGACAAATTTCACCCAAAATCAAGGAAAAATTTCCCTCCCATGGAAAAAATTTTAAAAATTATTCTAACCTTAAGCAAAGTAGCCAGATTAGTGTATTGGATACTTGTGTCTATTCACTTAGGCTCACCGATTATTAATATTTTGCCATATTTCTTTTATCCTGACACTTCACCCCCAAATATGGCAATCTGTATCTCATGAGAGTAAGGCATTCTACATAACAGCTGGCAGATGATTGTACGTGGAATGTTGACTTTATGGTACTGTTTGGTAAATACCCAGCTTTTCCCTGTTGTCTTAATCATAATCATGGTTTTTCTTGTCCTCATCTCAGTCCCTTGATCCAGAGTTGCATTTAGTTGTCTGTGCAGTTTCCTTGTATCAGGAACAGTTCCCTGACGTTTTATGCCCCTTCCATAATGCCATTTTTGGTGACCAGCTGTTTTGGCAGACTTCAGTTTGGATTTAAAGTTGTAATAAGTCATAATAATTGCTTTTATGAAGAGTTATTCTGAAAGTAGTTCCTTTACTGATAGGCATAAAAGTTGCGTGTTTTCAGCTTTGAACTGATAACCAGCCCTGGTAAAAAACAAAACTCTGGGGTTGGACTTAGGCTTCCTTGAAGGAAGGCCTATTTAAGTTAGAGTGGTAGTGTGCCCACAGGACGAGGGCTCTTGGGTGTGTGAAGTAGTTTGAAAAGTTGAATGGAAAAAAAAAAAAACAAACCAAAAACTAGATGCCGTTCTCAGCATTTATCAGACTTCAAAGGATCATTACTTTTCAAAGGTGAACAAACACTGCATTGTAGGGGTTGCAGAAGAGCTAAACTGAGATTCAAAAGAGCAAATAATGTTTGACTAAGGCATAGTTTCATTCGATCTTTAAAAAACCATGAACATAAATATAGTTTAAATTTCCTATTTAAAATGTCTTATTTTGAAAATGATTTGCATACTGTTGTGTGTTTGAGTTGGCTCTGAAGCAGAAATTCTAGCATACCATTCTTGTAAGTAGGGACACGCGTTTTGAATTTTTGGCTGTAGTATATTATTTGGCGATGACTCATCTGACCGTTTTAAATGGAATGTTCAAAGCAGATTGGAACCTGGTTGAGGAATTTTATACTTTGAACCTTACAAGATATTTTCTGTGAGCAGCATTTGATTGGGTTTTGTATAATAACAAACAAGGCTAAGCCAGCTCACTTGTTTTGCCGGTCTTCCTAGTGGTTTTCAGTGAGCAAGCATTTATTGAGTGGTTTGCTGCAGTGATATTGAATATTTTTATGGTTATGACATCTGTGTTTTGTTGACTTTGGTCTCTTATTTCCCCTGTTCTTTTGAAGTATCCCAAAACTTATGAAAGGATAGGAAATTACTCTGTGGTGCTTATGTCGCACTGATTGTAAATGCACTTTTAAATATTACTTTGTTCTTTATTAACTGATTATACCATGGATGTTCTATTTGTGAATCTCTAGGAATGTGAGGCATGTAAGTGAAAATCTTAAAAGTGTAAAGATACAAAGGGACCTAAAAGGTGATCGTCAGGCCATGGCTGTGATGACTGTGAGTCACTGGTTCCCAGTGGTTCTGGGATGGAGGCTCATGCTGTGCTTCTGTTCTCACCTTTCCTGTATGGTCTGTCTTTCCCCCTCTTGCTCTGTGCATCCTCACAACTCCTCCTCCACTTGAGCCATTTACTCTCTCGCTTGTTTAATAGCAGCTTTATTGAGATAAAATTTACATACCATAAAATCTGTTCTTTTCAAGTATATGACCCACTGGTTTTTAGTATACTTGCAGCTATGTTTTTGTGCGTTCGTCACTGCACCCCCCACACCACCCTAAAACCCTATGCTTACTAGGAGTTATTCTCCATTTGTCTTTCCTTCCAGCCCTTGCCATGAACCTGCTTTCCACCTATTGTGGACATTTCCTATAAATGCCACCATACCATATGATTCTTTTGTATCTTTTCAATGTCTGATTTGTCTAAACATATTTTCAGGGTTTATCCATGTTGTAGCACATATTGGTGGGTGGAAAATACTCTTTATCATATTTCCTTCCTTACCTCCTCTCATATCTCATCGTGTGTGTGTGTGTGTGTGTGTGTGTGTGTGTGTGTGTGTGTGTGTGTGGTTTTGGGGGAATGGAACCTAGGGCCCAACCAATGGCAAACTTGTACCCTACTCTTGAGCTTCATCCTCAGCCCTGCTTACCACATTTTATTTATCCATGCAGCAGTTGGCAGGCATTTGAATTGTTCTCACTTTGGGATTATTATGAATAATGCCATTGACATTTGTTTGTGTGGGTATGCTTTTAGTTGTATTGCATGTATCTAGGAGTAGCATTGTTGAGTTTCATGGTAATTCTCTTTAACTTTTTGAGGAACTACCAGGCTTTCTAAAGCAGTTGCACCATTTTACATTCTTAGCAGCAGTGTATAAGGGTTCCAGCTTCTCCACATCACTGCCAACAGATGTTACCGTGCTTTTGACTCTGGGCATCCTAGTGGATGGATGTCAGTGGTGTTTCATTGTGGTTTTGATTTGTATTCCCCTAATGACTAACAGTGTGTTCCAAATCTTTTCATGTAATATTGGTCATTTGTATATTTGATTTGGAGAAATACCTGCTCCCATCTCTTGGCCATGTTTAAATTGGGTTATATTTTTCAGTGTGGAATTGTCAGAGTTCTTAATATCATTTAGATTCAAGTCCTTATATTAGGTAAATGATTTGCAAGTATTTTGCCCCTGTCTGGGTTTTTTTGTTTTTTATTTTTGAGACAGGGTCTTACTATGTAGTTCAGACTGACCTGGAACTCACTAGGTAGCCCAGGCTGATCTTGAACTCTCAGTGATCTTCCTGCCTGAGCCTCCCAAGTGCTGGGATTACAGGCATGCGCCACAACACCTGGCTTCCTTCCTTCCTTCCTTTTTTCATTCATTCATTCATTCATTCATTCATTCATTTATGGTACCTGGTCCTTGCGCTTGCAAGGCTGGTGGTGGCACCACTGACCTAAATACCTGGACCCCAGTTTTTAATTTTCTAGGTCAAATTTACCATTATTTCTTCTGCCGCTTACACTGTTGGTACTCTATCCAAGGTTAGCAAGATTCTCATAATGTGAGAATCCTTCATTCTGTAAACACATTGTCTTATTTAAAATCAACCTTGCATTCTTGGGATAAATCCCACCTTGTATTTTCTTTTTTTCCCACTGTCTTTGTGTTGTCTTGTTTATATGTTGCTGAATTTCGTTTGTTAGACTGCTGTTGAGGATTTTTGTGTTTGTATTTGAGTAAAGGTTCCTAACTTGTAGTTTTTATTTACTGATAGCTTTGTTTGCCTTGGTACCTGGTTCAGTGTGGATTGCAACCCAAGGGCTTTAGCTCTGTGTTTGGCATTTATCTCATTCTGCACCATGCCATAATCATTGTTTATGTGTGTTCAGTTTCATTTTCTACTGATGCTCTCTTCGCCTCTTGGTTGCTAACCTTGCCTGGTGCCGTGTTTTGCCCCTAGTCTCATGTAGCTGACAGTTAGGGTGTACTTACTTTGTGCATCTTTAAGCACATCACCTACTTTACTAATTTAATCTTTGCTACAGCCCTTTGAGTGAGCTACAGTTGGAGACTTCTTGTAAACTAGGAATTGTAGACTTCACAGAAATTACTGTAAGTTGTCAAAGGTTACACAAGTAATAGGAGTTGAGATTTAAGTCCATGTCTCTTCAGTTTTGGGCCTAGAGTTCTTCACTGTGTGCTTTACTCTCTAGGAAGTGCTTGTTTAAATAAACTGGTCTTGAATTAGAGTGTGGGTAGGAAGGAGTGAAAAGAGCATGCTTTCCATGGTGTTACACAGGCGAGAAAGCAGGAGTTGGCATCTGATAAGAGAGCCCAGTGCCAGGTTACACAATTCAAGTAGAACTAGCTTTTGTCTTCAGACCAGTAATTAGTCCTATGTGGAAGAGTGAGATTAACATCTAAAATAATTAGAAAAGGAGCATTTAATTAAAGGTCAAGGGTGAGATTTGTATAGGTTGGAAAGAAATGTGAAGGAACAAGCAATTAAGTTTCAGAAAGGGGTGGGGTGTAGGTGGGTAGATTCAGCAAATGGGGTCTGGTTCAGCCTCATCATGTCCTTGGAACATCCGGCGAGTCACTTAGACTTTCTGGTCCTTCGTTTCTTCGACTGTCAGATGGGAGTAATATCAGTTTGATTAGGATCATGGGTTCAGAATGAATACCTCAGACACTGTAAACTGGGGAGTGCTTCTCTTCTTGGGATGGGAGTATATATTGTTTTCTCAATTTCCAGTCACACTCATTTTCCTCCACTTGAGCTTTTAGTAACTTTAGACCATAGAGCAGTACTGCAAAGTAGAAAAAACCTTCCAGAATATGTATCATCTTTGTTCCAGAATCTTAACATTTAATAACATTTGCTTTATCATTCTTTTTCTATATATACTGTCTTTTGTGAGTAACTTGTATATATGATGCCCTTTTATCCCCCAAACATAATCTCGGTATTTCCTAAAATCAAAGACTATTTCTTAGGTTTTTTTTTTTTTTTTTTTTTTTTTTTT
>NW_022900946.1:4342934-4401980 GCF_012274545.1 Fukomys damarensis | reverse complement strand
TTTTTTTTTTTTTTTTTTTTTTTGGTACCGGGGATCGAACTCGGGTCCTTGTGCTTGCCAGGCAGGCAGCTAAATCCCTGACCCGACATTTTCTTAGTTGTTACAGTACTGTTCTCAAAATTGGGAAAATAACATTGGTATAGTCTTAAGAGCTGATCTACAGACCTTATTCCTATTTTGTCAGTTGTCTCAGTAATACCTTTGTTTTTTGGTACCAGGCATCAAATTCAGGTCCTTACACTTGTGAGGCAGGTAGTCCAGGCAGGCAGCTAAATCCCTGACCCGACATTTTCTTAGTTGTTACAGTACTGTTCTCAAAATTGGGAAAATAACATTGGTATAGTCTTAAGAGCTGATCTACAGACCTTATTCCTATTTTGTCAGTTGTCTCAGTAATACCTTTGTTTTTTGGTACCAGGCATCAAATTCAGGTCCTTACACTTGTGAGGCAGGTAGTGGAACCACTGAGCTAAATCCCTGGCCCTCTCAATTATGCTTTTTACAGCAAAACAGTTTTTCTGGTTAGAGATTCAATCCAGATTCACACGTTACACTTGTGTATTTAGTTGTCTACATCCTGGAACAGTTTCTCAGACCTTACTATGTAGTATCTTGATAACTATTTGCTACAAGATAGAAAAATACACTTCAGGGGCCAGGGATTTAGCTCAGTGGCTGTGCCTGCCTTGCAAGCACAGCAGGTCCACCTCTGTTTTGTAGATTGCCCCACAGTCTTGAGTTCCCTGCCATTTCTTTATTCTACCAGCTTTTGCATTTTTGACAGGAATAGTATGGAATTCATCGTTTTTGTTTAGGTTTTTTTGAGGGGGAGTTGGTACTGGGGATCAAACGGGTCCTTGCGCTTGCAAGGCAGACAGCGGCACCACTGAGCTAAATCCCTGGCCATGTGATATCTGTTTAAGCTGAGCATTTTCCCCTCTATAATTAATATTGTTGGGAGATACTTTGGGAGTATGTAAGTCTCTTGTTTCTTATCCATATTCTTGCCTGAATCACTGAATTGCCAAAGTGATTTTTCTAAGCCCACCATTCTACTTTAGTTTATATTTTATAGTAAGGTCTGTCTCCATTTCTCTTTTGCTTATTTGTACCTTCATGGACTCATGGGTTCTTACCTCTTTCAATGGTTTGTAATCTTTTATTAGTGTTATTCTATTGCTCAAGTTGTGGGGCCAGTGAGAGCCTCCTTTCAGCTCACCTCCTGTGAGATTCAAGCTGCTTTATTTGTAGCCTCACAGCTATCTCTTCAGCTGTTTTCCCTTCATTCTTAAAGGAATATATACCAACTCTTCATTTCCACCGTGGAGCTGAGCTTTCTAAAAATAGCATTGCTGCCACCTTGTCTCTTGTCCTGTTTTCTCCCCATACTCTAATCACAGGTGTGTGCTTTTATTAGTTTGTGCGCACACACAGTTCTGTAATTTGTTTATACTAATGCAAGGACATATGAGTATGTATTTGTATTTCCTCTCTTTAACATAAAAGGTGGCTCACTGAACCTGAATTTTTTCCCCAGTTATGGTTTTGCCTTCTCAGTCCCTTCACATCAGGCAGTAGGGACCTCTGTTCTGCAGCCGCGTAGTATTCCGTCTATCACTGAACTACTTCTGTATCTGCGGGTACTGAGCTACCTGTGATTTTAAAGAGTCTCTGCCTAGTATGCCCCCCCATTATTACTTCTTCGGTGTTTTTATTTCTTAACTCCCTTCCACCTCTGGGTAAATCAGTCTTTATTTTAAAAAACTACAAAACTTCACTTTGTTCTGTTTTCTTCATTTACTGCTAAAATTTTTGAAAAACTGATCCAACCCCCTGGTTCATGCCCATTACTCTCTTCACTGCAGTTTTCATCTCTCCCACCTGGTGAAGTTACGGTTTGTAAGGTTGTGAGTGACTTTCACATAGTGGTGCACTGGCTTTGGTGATGAATTGATACAGGAGGACAAAAGGGGGTGGCTGCTGGAAGAAAAGGAAATAGAAAGGTTTGGATGAAGTAGATCTGTGTGGGATGTAGATGGGACCTGTGTGGGGAAAGTAGATTTTTTTTTTTTAATAGGAGACGTGAAGTTTGTTTTTGTTTTTTTGTTTTTTGGTGCTGGGGGGGTCAAACTCAGGACCTGTGTTTGCAAGGCAGGCACAGTCACTGAGCTAAATCCCTGGCCTCTGAAGTGTATTTTTAAAACTATCTTGTAGCAGATAGCTTCTGTGTGAGGATAATCTGGCTTTGGTGATTTGCTGGTTGGGCCCTCAGGAAAGTTGCTTCTTGTTTTCTAATTCCTCATTTCATTATTGTCTCTTCTGACAGCAGAGCTACCATTTAACATTTTTTTGTTTTATTTTTAAAAATCCAGAATTATTACTAACACATCTTTCGTCATTCTTAATAATATCGCCGGCTATTCTGTTATATTATGTTGGATTTACCCCCCACCCCCAGCTAATATTGTGATTTGAAGGGTTCACCTGGAGTATCCACATTCGGTTGGATTATTGTAAGTCTTCTTAACCTCTGGCCACTCTTACCAGACACTTCCTCCTTATTTCTCTTTCATTCAAAAGTAGTCCCTGAAATTGTCATGCTAACGGGTCTCCATGCCTTTCTCTGCTTCCTTGCCTGAAAAAGGCCCTCTAGTCTTCTGTGTCTGTAGAAGTCTTGCCTAGTTCACTAGGAAGTCTCACAGAACTCAGCATATATTTGTGCCTATGGCTGTGATTTAGTACACTGAATGGTTATTAAGGAAAAAGGCACAGAGAGGACAAAGTCATATTGAAACAATGTGTGTAAAGTATTTGCCAGGTGCATGCTTTAGAAGGTTAGGGCTGAAGGTTTGCTTATTGGTTAGTCCTATACCAAAATTTTTTAATCTCAGGAGGACATCAGGAGTTCAGCATGAACTATATTGTTTGTTCATACACCTTAGCCATGATATAACTACTCTTTAAAAAAAAAATAGTACTGGGCTTTCATGCTCAGCTACATCCACAGCCATTTTTTACTTTTTTGGAGGAGGCAGGTACCAGGGATCAAACTTGGTACCTTGCACTTGCAAGGCAGGTGGTAGCACCACCAAGCTAAATCCCCGGCTCCATTTTTTACTTTAGAGACAAGGTCTAGTAAATGAGCCAACCCAGGCTCAAATTTGAGGTTGTCCCAGTCTCTCAGAATGCTGGGATTACAGGAATGCACCATGACCAGCTGTAAATCTGCTCTTGACAGATAGGGAATGGGGTGAACCCTCCTAAAAGAGGACTTCTCCAACACCAGCCAGGGACCAAAAGGACCAACCTTGCAGTCCTTTCTAAGGATCTTTCTGTTCTTTAGGCCTATTTTGAAGTATCCATCTTTGTATCATTCTTTTTCTAGTGGCTTAGATTGGAATTGATGGATTATAAAGTAGTGATATTTAAAAATTCATTGTGAATAGACACTTTAAAATTGCTCACCTGAGGGCTTGGTTGTCAGCTCATTCTTCCAACAGCAGTATATGATAATCCCTTTGGAAGGGATTATTTTTAATGGTAGCTATGCAGAGAATGTAGAAAAGACTAACTGTCAAGCATTAGGCAGTGAAGAGCAGGAGGAGCATTCCTTTGCTGAGATGTAGCCAGCTGCCATTAACATGTCTTCTTTATACAGTCTCTTCCTGCCTCCCAGGGGTCTTGGTTCTCACACATCTCTAATTTCCCCATTGACCCATCTAACTGCTTCATCACTGGTGTGGAGGTGGCAGAACCTCTGAGCTAAATCTCTGGCCCTTTTAGGGATTTTTTATTTATGGAAAACTTTAAGCATATACCAAAGTAGAATAAGAATCCATGTGAACCCATTAACCAGGTTCAGCAGTTGCTAATATTTTGTCAATCTTGTTTTCTTTTTCTATGTGGTGCATTGGGTATTAGGAGTAAACATCTGTTATTTAAAACAAATTTTTATACTAAATCACAAAATTTAATGCATCTTTACTGTAACACCTCAAATTAGAAATGCATTTCTTTTTTTCATTTTTCTTTTCTTTTTTTTTTTGGTACCAAGGATCAAACTCAGGCCCTTCTGTTTGTGAGGCAGGCGCTGGAACCACTGAGCTAAATCCTCAGCCCAGAAATGTATTTCTTTGAAAAGTTTCTCAAAACACTCTTGATTGAGATTGCCCCGATGTTTTTCTTTCGAGTTAGGAGGGCATTTTCCCAAGTCTTTGTCTAAGTTTGTGTAAGGTTATACAAATATATGGATACATAACTCTAAAGAAGAAAGAAGAAAAACAATAATGGAAAGGCACTATTCACATTTCTGCCACTTGCTTCTCTCACTTAACAGGCTATTAGGAACATTTCTTCAGGGGGACATACCAGCTCGTTTCAGCGCTGTGCTGTGTTGTGCTATAGCCATTTCTTTGCTGATGGATCTTCAGTTTTTCTGCTTTCAGTCCCTGTGACCCTTGCAGTGAACCTTCTGTCCGCATGGCTTCAGTTGCTAGTACTTAACTGCTGTAGAATACATTCTCAAGGTGGGGGCTGGGTAGAATAGAACTCCTTAAAACCATAGCTGTTGCAGTCATACTTTCCAAAAGGTTGTATGGCTTTAGTTCCCATCAATGACACGAGCTCTCTCAGCTTTCCTTCTTGCTGCCACTGTTGGTCTTGAACATTTTTTGCCAATAAAATTAATAAAAATTGGTATGTCATTATGGTTTTAGTTTTTTGTTGTTGGAAATAAGATTTAGCCATTTTTTTCCCCCACTATCCTGGTGTTTGAACCAGGACCTTATGCACACTCACCAAAGTGGAAAAGCTGTATCCCTACTCTAAGTAGTAATTTATTAAAGGAAATACTGAGTTGGGTTTATTCTTCCAAATGCAAGTTATGTTCAACATTAGACGATCCATTGATGCAGTTCATCACATCAGTAGATCAGAATTTAAAAATGATACAACTGTTAGTAAATTCAGAAGAGACATTTAACAAAATATAGCATGTATCAGTGACAACTAGGAACAGAATAGCCTTTTAGTTTTTAAATGCTAACATTTATGCATTTGGTGTTAATACATTTTTTAAAACTAAAATTAATTTTTTGAATATTCTCATGGTTCAGTTATTACATTTTTTAAAAATGCCTATGACATGAGATTTCTCTCCCTTCTGTTTATTTCCTATTGCCCCCACACCTCATAACACTAATTTCTTGGGTGTTTTTTCAGAGTTATTTAATACATAGGCAAATCTGAATACATATCCTTTCTTTTGCTTCTTACACAAATGATGATAGCATACTATGTACTCTCATGTATCTTGCATTTTAAATTATTTTTGTAGGACAAATTTTTTGTGACCTCATAGTTTTTAAACTGCCCTCCTATTTCTTTTTTTTTTCTTTTAACTACCAGACTCCTCAAATGTGAGACCTTACTGTAGTTATTCACTGTTCACCCTCCCACAAACATTCACAGAATGAAGATAACTGAAATTGCTTTCATAAAGGTCACCAATACTTGCCTGGTACAGTGTTGCATATCTGTAATCTCAGGTACTCAGGAGGCTGAGGCAGAATGATTACAGATTGGAGGCCAGCCTGGATAATTTAGTGAGACCCTGTCTGAAAAAAAAGAAAAAAGTAGTTGGAGTCCATTCTCTAGTACCACGGAAGGGAGAGAGGGAGGGAGGAAGGGGAAAGGAAAGGGAGGGAGGGAGGGAGGGATCACCAAGGCCTGTGCCCCCTCAAACCAGTGATTCAGTCTTTGTTTTCCCTGATACTTTCTCTGTTCTTGTTCCCAATCACATATGCCCATAGTTCTTGGAACTTGAATACTTTGTGTTTCTTGCAGTACATTCTGTTAAAAGAGCTCTTGTATTTCTCTTGTGTAGAGAAATACAAAAAGGATTGTGGAGGCATACAGTCTGGGGAAAAGATAGGCTGTAAATAAGATTTGTCTTAGCCTATCAAAAGGACAAAGATTTATTCTATGTGGCTCCTGCAGAGAGCTCTTTGAGTTACCATGGTACAGGGAAGGAAAGGTCGTTCTTTGGAAGTTCTGGATTTGAGTCTTGACTCCACCTTGTGCTAGTCATATGACTTTAAACAAGACACTTAACCTTTTTGTGCTTTGGTTTTCTTCACCTATAAAAGGGAAGTGTTTTTACTTATCATTTAAAAAGTGTCATTAAATAAAAAATATACTAAAGTGCCCAGCGTAGTCACTGCAACGATAAACCTCCTCCAGAGGTTTATCATTCCCAGGTTCATAGGACCAGAAAGTGGGAATTATAAGGAGGTAGGTTTTGGCTTATGAAGGCAGAATTTTCTAAAAATTATCAGAACTGTTGAACAGGCTGCAGCTGACATAGATAAATCTGTCATTCCTTATTGTTCAGGGAACTCACCCCTAGACCAAACAAGTAAATGATTTGTATTGGTTATTGGAAGATGAGGGCAAAATTTGAAACATAGCTTGAATAATTGAGTATACCATCCTAATCTTGATCTGCTTATTTTCTCTAATCCAGGTATTTCATTCTCTTATTCTGTGTATTAAAATTAACTTTGAAATACAGTTTGCATACAGCAAAATTTACAGATTTTGAGCATGTAGATGATTGACTTGACAAATGTATATACTCATGTAACTACACTCTAGTCAAATTAGAGGATATCGCCATCTTCTTTGAAAATTCCCTCGGGGATGGATTCTTTATAATCTCAAAGACCTTACACATGTGTAAGTATATACATGTGATTCAGGGTATAAATAAACAAAATCAAGTCCTGATAAAAGCAGGTTCCAGTTTTTATAAAGCAATAAAAGCATGTTCTGAGGACTTACAGATATGAAGTATCTTACCACTAACCTCCAAGGATGTATGATTATTGACTGGGGTGTCTTTTGTGGGCATGATAGGCCACGTTTACTTGTCATATCCACCAGTTCTTACTTTGATAGATGTGGTAAGTGATATAGTTAGATGTCTTAAATGAGTCTTTACTAGTGTTTAAATTCTGGAAGCAGATGCGTTTGGGCCCAAGTGGAATGAATATGCATACATACATACATTTGTATCTGTTCCTTTGGCTTCTACAGCTACAAGAGGTATTCAGAGTGGTGGCCATGAGCCTCCAGATATTTAAGGTGCAGTGAACTGCTGCTTGGTTGACCTTGGTCACTGAGACTGCCACACAGGCATTTTCAGTTTGTTCTCTAAGGGCTGCAGTGTGGTGGGTTTTCTGCTATGTTCTACGTGCTGTAGGGCCCCCCATACAAGAGTAACACCATCTGTTGAGAAAACATCATACTATTTTTCTTTTCCTGAAGTGTTTATACATTTTTGGGGCAGACTCTGTATATTACCCCACGCCCCTGTTTAGTTTTTTTAAAAATAGGTGATCAAAGAAAGTGTGGTTAGTAGAGGTGAACAGAACTTTTTTCTATGCTTAGAATATTAGCTGTTATAATACTATCTTGAGATGTACACGTCTTTCAAGTACCAATGAGAATAGTTCCAGCTAGTAAAACACGCACTAACCTCAGCAGAAGCCTTTAAAGTTTGATAAAGGTGAAAAAAATCCAGATAATAGAGAGCATCTTGTGGGTAAAGTTATAGAATATCAGAAAAGAGCGCATCTGTCAGTCCCAGGGGACCATGAGGCACAGATGCTGTGGGTTACCCCTTGACTAGTGGGGTAGGCAGTCTTGGCTGCAACGGAGGACTGGTGAGATGGTTTCATGACTGCGCACTTTGGAACTCTGGGCAGTAAGCCCTCCTGTAATCCTTGTAAAAATACCATGAAGTCAGTGTATGTGGTCACCGTCCCCAGTTTTAGTCTGAAGAGGTGGAGGCTGAATGTCAGGTAATTAGACCCACAACAAGCTTTTGCTGTTGATCTCGATTTGTCCCCGTTGTAGGACAGGGGACACAGCAGTGGTGTAATTCAGCTCCCTTTGTGTACTATGTGTGCTCTCCCACTCTCGTCTGCCGTGGGGTCTTTTAATCCTCGACTTTCCCGAGACTGTGGTATGAGTGAACGTATTTACTGTCTCCCTGTCCAGAACACAAGAGTGGGAGTCACAGTGAGTGGGCATGAATTTGTGCAGCTTCTCCATTCACCCGTGACAGATCCACTCCTGCTCTTCCTCCCCTCTCAGAGCCTATACTTAGATTTGCCAAACTCATCAGTTACTGTGCCGCTCATTCATTTGTTCTTCACTATCTGCTTCTATCTCCACAGTTCCTTGCGTCAGAAGAGCCAGCTTCATCTTGTCTGTGTTCACTGTTGTGCACCTATGTAGCACCCTTTCTGGTTTCTTGTGTATGTGCCTGTCTTTCTTGTTTTACCCTCTGCTTCATCCTCACTGCCCTGTGAGTCTGGCTTTGATTATTATTTTCAGTTTACCAAATGTCTAGTACCTGTACCTCTCTCCCAGTCTGCCTGGTATTTATAGTATCCCCTCTGAAAAGCTTCCTTAGGGCACAGTTAAATATTTCTTTGTTTGTGATGGTTATTTCAAGTCACTGGTGAAATAACTTTTTTGCTTGTTGGTCTTCTGAATGAAGTGTTGCATGCAGGTTCTAGATTCAGGGTGATTAGTAAAGTAGCTGGAGTGAGTTTCTTCCACCTTCCACTAGATTTCTTTACCTGGTAAACTCCCACTGTTACTGGAGCAAAAGCCCTGGCCCTAGGGCCCCAGCAGGCTCAGGTGTCACTTATCCTGTAACACCAAGGAATGAATGGGGTGAGGGAAAAGAAGGGAGTTTTAATCCACGCAGCCATGCTGGGAAGTATAGAGAAGTTCAAGATCTTTCTTTCAAGGACTGACAGAAACCTTGGTGTTTTCTAGGAAAGGGAAACAAAGTCCAGGAGTGGGGTTTGCGTGGGGAGTTTGCACAACTTCCAGGGCAGGTAGCCCTGGTCAGGCAGCAGTGTGATTGATCTGTGTGTCAGGGCCGGTCTGTGAGGTCTGGGCAGAGCCATTATGGCTTCTGCTCCTCTCCTGAGGAAGTGGCCCGGCTTGTGGGGGAGTTGGGGTGTGGGTGGCCTCATCACAGTTTGCAGGGCTCTGTTTTTTCTGAAATCCAGGATGGGTGGAGGTTTAGGGCAGTGACTCCAGATTTCTAGGCATCACTCTAGGTAGGGTGTCTGGGACTGGCTATTGTAAAAGCTGACAATTGGCTGTCCTGAAAATTACTTTAGCTATTCTTATCTTGGTGTCCTCAGTCTCGAAAGAGGATGAAATAGGACTGGTAAGTGTGGGGGTTTCAACCCTTGTATTACAGACACTTTCTATGCAGGGCTGAGCAGGAATCTGACCCAGAGTTTCATCATGCTTTTCATTACCTCTTGGGCATTGTGGGCTCAACCTCAGCACAGCTGGTACACTGCCTTGAACAAGAGAGCTGATGGCAGGCAGTGTGTATATGAAGGGTGTTGATCACAATCTCCAGCGTGATGGAGGAGCACTGTCATTCAGTAAGAAAGACTTGGTTCTGGGGCAGCCAAACCCACTGAAGGAGCTTACCAGCTTCTTGTGCAAGGTTTAATTTCTTTAGAATATTTCTTGAGTTTTAGGCTGAATTTAAAAGCAACTACTGCCTGGTGTAGCTCAGTGAAAAGGTGCTTGCCTGGTATGTGCAAGGCCCTGGGTCCCATTCCCAGCTCTGGGTGGTGGCCTGCTGCTGCCTGTGACATGGAAGCTGAGGAACAGGAAATGTGAGCAGCATGGAGTAGGTATGGCCCTTGGTGTCCTAGGCAGCCTTTATGCCCCGTGCCTATTTCTGTTCTTCCTTTTCTGGTCCTGAATTCTCTGAAGTTCCACCGGATAGGATGACAGGTACATCCACTTATAGACTTCTCTTGTGTTTATTCTTAGATGTGGCTTTCTTCACTCTTGTTTATTCATCAGCTGTGAATATAATTATGACTTTCCCCCCTAAATTTCAGTGAGGTGACAGAAGGAGGAGACACATTTTGAAATTCTAAGCCAGATGTTTTGTTAACAACTTTTGAGTATTTGAGATTTCAGAAATTTAAATTTATATAGAGAATATATTATTTGTTTCCTAAGAATTGATAAGATAGTTTGAAATGTTTATAGAATATGAAATTTTTGTAATACTAAAATACATGTCACCTATTTATGAATAACTTGTATTCTAAAATTATTTATGAAGCTGTTTGGAACGTGGAAAGACAACAAATGGTACCCCTTGATACATATGCAGGAAAGGATTGTGGGAAGGTCCCAGGCACTGCCATTAGCTACTGATTGATAATTGGAGGGAATAGCAGTGTCCTCCAGTATGAAAGTTGCAAAGTAATGCCAATTTACCTGATACTGTTTACAGTCTAGAATTGGGGGGAATTGCTTATTTCCCAGTATAACATTTTGCTAATTTTAGGTCGTCTTCTTTGACACGACAGTAAGATAAAAGCTTTTGTACTTGTGGAAAGTTCTATTAATTAAAGAGAAGCAAATTGTACTATATTGGGCTGTGTAGTTACATTTAGCTTGCAGATTGTGTTTTATTTCAGAGGTAGATAAAAGTTTGTCTCCTAATAAGTGAAAATGCATCTGTATACAACAGTATTTTTATTTCTTAATACATTTTGGGAAAGTTAATTGCAACTGTATGGTTCAGGGATTTAGTGCAAGAAGAAGAACAGTTGATGGAAGAAAAGAAAAAGAAAAAAGACGACAAGAAAAAGAAGGAAGCTGCTCAAAAGAAGGTAGTATACAATAAACTTTATGTTAAGTGATTTAAACAGACTAAAAAAAGAAACTGATTTTTAAAGTATTTGATTCCATGTTTTAACTTCAGTGGAGATTCATTTTAATATTTAATGTATTTGCATATGCATATGAAGTAGCTTGCTGAGTGTGTACAATTTAACACATTTAATCTTCTGATGGTTGTTCAAAGGTAAGTACGTTACATAGGTCTTTAACCTTCAATTAGTTGTTCCTAGATATTTTGTCATTACATAAGTGGGAAGACTGTGGAATTTGTAGCCACCCAGAGTGTTTGAAGTCTCATTCTCCTGCGGAGCACATAGGATAGTGTGGCCTTAAATTTTACTTAGCCTCTCTGGGCCTTAGTTTCCTTACATTTTGTATCTAGAATAACATAGTGTGTTAATGCAATAGGAAGAAAAGTAACTGTAATGTAGTATTAAAGGAAATAGTAACACAGTAGGGAATAAAGTGTCAGTCTCCTCTTCCCTTTTTATTTGATACCTGGGCTCATTGTTTTAAATTGGCAGTTTACATTAAGATTAGTCCTTAAGAATAAATCTGAGATATCGTTTACTATAAGAGAACCCCAGCCAATACCCAAAATTGTAGCCAAAGCAGTGCATGGTAAGGCAACAATAAGACTGGCTTCTTAAAATTCTTTACAGATTTTAAAACTAAAGGCTGTGATAGTTAACTAAACTTAGCAGTCAGCTGCTACTGTATCAAGGTTTCAAAGACTTTAAAATGTTCTAAACTGAAATTACCATTCCATTTTTCTATTTTTAATGAAAATTGCTTAACTTTTAATATGCCTCTTTCATGCTGAGCACTGTTCTAGGAACTGGTTATGGAGAGCACCACCACACCTATTCCACAAGGAGAAACACATGCAGGGTAAAGAGTCGGTAGGTGAGGCATTTGTTTATGGGGAACAGAGAGGTGCATAACTGTCCGAGATGGGGTCCAGAGACAGGAAATTTTCTGAGAATAGAAATTATTCAGGTAACTGTGGAGAAGAATACCAAAGGGCCACAAGCAATCAGGTCAAAAGCAAGCATTTGGGGCCTGCATGTGGTCAAATATGGGTTCTGATTGGGGGCAGCTGCCAGCAGGAATGGCAGGAGATGAGACACACACACAAAGGTTGTGGTAGCTGTAGACACTTCTTAAGGCTTTGGCCTTTCGGGAGAGCACTGAACATGTTTTAGTAGAGTGACATAAAAGTTTGTATTTTAGATTGTCTGCGGTGGAAAATGTAGAATTGGATTGGAAGCAGTAGGTATCCCAGACTGAAATACTGGCAAAAGAACCTTTTAAATAGTACATGGAGTGCTTAGAGGACACAAAGGGAGAGTAACCTAGATTGATGCTTGACCAATCAAGTACATTTAGGAGCAGTTAATCAGAGTAGGAATACAGGAATGGGGAAAATGATAAATAATCCAGTTATAGGTATGGTATGCTGAGTTTAGGGTGTCATCAACAAGCATGGGGGATGGTGTACAGGGCGTTTTGGAGCACCGAGAAGAAGATGAGATGATAGGCTACACTGCTTATGCCTGCGGGCTGCTCTCGGGTCCTCAGGAAGGGGTGCCTGGGTACGTGTTGTAGCTAGGGCTTTGGCAGGGTTCTAGTGTAAAGTGTTATTCCTGGCTGATGCCTTGGGCCTCTGCAGGACTTGTTTGTGTAGGAATCTTCACATCTGGTCAGTCTTAGGGTTTACGAAAATGTGTTCTCTAAGTCTAAAGCTGAGGAAAGGTTTATTGCACTCTTGCGTAGAGGTCGTGACAGAAACTTCTAAGATACATAGGAGTTCACTGACGAGGAAGCTTGGATATGCTTTATGTACAGTGAGTGATTTGACTAGCATGGGTTTTATTATTGTTTATTATTATTGGTTCCTGTTTGTCCTGCCACCTAAGGAACTCAAGTCAGAGAAGTACAGTATATGTGGAATGGCCAAAAAAGAGGCCTAAGTCACTAGAATGACTTCTTTATAAATACTGTATTTTTGTGAGTATACTGTAATTTTTAAAGTTGTAACATACATAAATAATGGCTCTAATTATTACAAATTCATCTTTACATTCTTTCATAATCAAGTTTCTAAATCACCAACTCAGTAAAAGTGGTTCCTTGAGTGTGCCCAGCATGAAATTGCCTCTAGCAGATGAATGGTGATTATAGTGCCTTTTGGGCTCACATCAAATCTGACAGTTTTCCACTGTTTTCCAATTCATCCCTACCTCACCCCTTGGCTGCAGTTGGCCGGAGTTTAGATAGGAGCTTTCTTGTTTGCCAGATTTTCAGCATTGATAGGGTATTGCTGTGCATCTTGTGGACACACAGTGATTTCTATCTACTGAACACACTGTAAAGGAGAGTTTAATACCACTAATAAGTATTAAGTTCAATATTCCGCACTGCCACTGTGAAAAAGTATTCTCCAAATTTCAGGAAGTCAGTTTATGACTAAATTTGGTACAACCTGTTGGTGAGATGAATACAGTTGGTATTTCCACAGACCGTTATCAGACAGAACTTTAAAAAATTCCCAAACTGGCACACTTATAATCCATATGAAAGATTGTGAGTTACAGGAGTTTTGCAACATACTTCCTAGAGGTTGTATTTGCCAGCAGGTCTATCGAGGCAAGTCACAGGCATGTATGTACCCAGGAGGGCAGGCCTGTTTACGTAACTCATTACAATGAGAACCATCTGTCTGTTTGCTGTGACCCTATACATACTTTCATGTCCAAAGAAGACTTCAGATAGTATCTGTTATCTGTTCTGATGTATTCATTTTCAATCTAAGGAAACCTCAGCATCAGAATGAATTAAGTGGCTCATCTTGGTTTCATTGTGATGATGGAACCAGGGATAAAATTGGAATCTTCTAATTACTCCAGCTGGTGCTTCTTCACAACCCTTGCCATGACTTTATCCTTTTGATGCAGAATATTATTTTATGCTTTGCTTCATGTTTCACCACCTAAAGGTGAACTTTGAGAAAGAATATACTGTGGTGATTTTTATAATAGGGCATAAAATAGGCTGTTAGGCCAGGAATACAAAAAATATGTAGATTTAACTGTCCCGCATAGCCACAGTGGTCTTTTAAAGAAATTTAAGTTTATACCATGGATTATTTTCTATTTAAAATTAGGCAGGTGGCATAACTTTGTATATGATCAGTTACACACCAAAATTTACCGTAGCATTTAACACTTGGTAGCGTTTCTCATTTTGCCTATTATTTAAATATAAATTTAAGTAGTTTTTAAAAGATACCTTGTACAAGATTAGGTGATTTTAAAAAATGGTACTTTAGCCCCTAGTATATCACCAATTAATAGGGAGATTAATGTCTGGATGACTTTGTAATTTTTTATGCTTGAAAAACCTTTTCCTGCCAGGAATTTAGCTCAGTGGTTCTGCCGCCTGCCTTGCAAGCACAAGGACCTGAGTTCAATCCCCAGTACCAAAAAAAAAAACCTTTCCCTAATTTCTATGCATACGTTTCTTTCACATCTAAGAATGAGGTCTATTTTGCTATCTTTTGATTCTTAGGCTTAGAAAGTAATCTGATAGAACAAGAGAATGTAATTTCCCTACTTGAAAAGAAAAGGATGGGCAACAGTAGTACTAGTAGATTACCATGGCTTTCTCTCGGGGGTTTGTCTTTAGGAGAACTTTCTCAAAGGGATCTTAAGGAAACTATAATGTGGAAAGAAGAGGTTGAGAAATAGGTTAATTATAGTGGGATAATTTAGAGTAACCTTTACTTTAAGCATATAATTGTAGTTCCTAGAAAGCTGCTAATAGTTGAGGGCTGGAGGAAGCAACAGTACAAATTAGGATCTTTTGGTGTCGAAGAATGTCTCAGCATTCATGGTTTTCTTGTTTTGTGTTAAAAGCTGAAGGGAATTTTACAGGCTTTACTGATTAAATCATACTAAATTCAAGTTTAGAAGAGATCTGGGTTGTGGAAAACCTTTGACTTTCTCTGTCTGGGGGATTGCATTCAGCAGTCGGATGAGCACATTCTCTCAGTGACGGAGGTGACCTGTAACATACTCTACGTCTAGGATATGCCCTGAATTGTACCATCATCTGCTTTATCCTGACTTTTAAAAAAACGTATCCAGCAGACCTAAGTTCTAGACACAGTGCTCCTTGCTAAATCATAGGAAAACGAGCTGGGGACTGAGAATGGGTGCAGAGTCAGCTCATCTCCACAGACAAGAAAAAGGCTAGAGCCAGGGCATGGCAGAAAGCACCTAATTATTCCCTTTGTGGGCTTTATCAAGTTAAGTTTCATACATATCCCTGCAGTCTATGGTCAGTGTTTTTTGCTCCTTTCATAGATAAGGAAAGTGAGCATTAGAATAGCTAATATGATCAAGGCCATTCAGTATAAGTGGTAGAGCCAGATTCAGATCCATGCAGTCTGGCTTCTGGCCCTTGAGCTCTTAACCACTGAAATATGCTTAGGAATTTTGGAATTGGGACAAGCAGTACAGAGCCTATCACAGAGCTGCCGGCCCAATGTCACTTACTGGTGCTGACATTCATGCATTAAGGCAATTGTCCTAATAACTTGTGGAATCACAGCTCAGATTTCTTACGGGAAAAAGATAACTAAAAATGGAAATTAGTTTTCTAGATTTTTCCAGGACCTTTTAATTTTCTTGTGTAGGAGAATCTACAATGGTACCTCACATTTAAATAGTGTGTAGTTTTTTCCAAAAGAGAACTTTGATGTTTTGCTTCTCAAAATAGCCCTGAATGATAAGCAGGACAATTAGTTTATCTGTTAAAGGATTAGGAAACTAAGACCCAGAGGGTTTTTATGAAAAGATCATTTAAAAATAAAAAGAAACAATGGAAGATAATTTTAAATATTTTATGAGACCCAGTAGAGCCGGATTATTACCAATTTAGTAATGTTGATGATGATGATGAATATTAATGAAGTGTTGTCAATGAGATATTTTATCTTCTTTTATAATAACATATTAGAAATATCCGTATTGTGCAGATCTCAGTTTACACTGGTCACACTGCAGTCACTAGTAGCAACTCATGGCTTGTGTAGTTACTGTTAAGTCACTGAGCCCACCTGGAAAATTCTCAGTTTGATAATTTGAGTTTCACAGACCAACAACCTACGGAAACGCAATTTTAAAGAAGTACAACTCTGTCAGTTACATTTCTTCCTAATAAGTTAGGGGTTTTTGGTTTGTCTTTCATGTCCCTTTGCGGTATGGGGTCAGTGTCCTAAAGGGCAGACGCCTCGGGCAGTTCCCTGTGCCGCTCTGTGGATGACAATGTAAAGGAAGGCTGACATTTCCCATGGGCTGCTTGTACATATCCTTCATGTTGTGGACCTTGGGGAGCCACACTGGGTTTAGTAGCATGGGCATGCTTTCTGAGTCTTCTAATTCAGTAATGTTTGAAGAAGATTCAGAGACATTTTTTTAGAAGGGCTTTCAACATGCAAAATAATTTTGTACTAATGTTTTGTCTTTAGAAAGTAATGTTTCTTATTGTTTGACATGACACTAATACTTAAAAGTATTCTACTAAGCTCTCTAATAAAGACTTGTTTTTTTTCTGTTATCAGATTTTTGCAACTTTTTTTTTTTTTTTTTTTTTTTTTTTATCAGGTTTTTTCAACTTTTTTTTTTTTTTTTTTTTTTTTGGTACCATGGATCGAACTTGGGACCTTGCGCTTGTGAGTCAGGCGGCGGAACCACTGAGCTAAATCCCCAGCCCAGTTATCAGATTTTTAAAATGATTTCCCACAGAAATAAATATTATCAGGCTAGTTGAATGGTCTTCTGACGTTGTCCTGCCATCAGGACATCGTGTGCCATCAGGACAATTTCTTTTTAGTTTTGATTCATAAAGTAAAAGATGGGCCTCCATTATTTTGTGTACCTCTAGTGCTCTAACACTTGGTAAAGCACTTTCAGTGCTTGGACCAGTCCTGAAGGGAAGGTTAATATTTGGTGTGACTGCAATATGAGGGTAATTTCTATAGCTTTTATCATCTATAGCTACAGTGATATAATTAAAATGGGATTTTAGTAACTTAATAATTTAATATGACTAAGCAAAATGAATTGTCAGGCCCCATGACGAGCTTTGTCTTCAGCCAAAAGTAATTTGATCATCCAGTTACTAATCTCTCCTTGTGAGCTTGCCCATTCTCCAATCTTTTATGTTCATGTCTCTCATGTAGTTGGTGTTGATGAAAGGGCCTCAGTCTGGGGTACCTTCTGAGGCCCTTTGAGGTGGAAACCAGTCACCTAGAGGCAGCCCTGCTTATTTCCAGCCCACTCCTCTTTCAGCTGTGGGACTGAGAAACAGTACCTAGAAGGAGGCTGTAGGAAAGCAGAGACAGCGGGGCTCCTGTGAGATCACAGCAGCTGTTAGTGCATTGTCAGAAATGACAATTTAGACACTTACACGTTCACTGCATTTAACTGCACTAGCTGTTTAACCTCCAGGAGTTAAGTTTATTGGCTATTCGACCAAAGTGACTATATGCAGCTTTTCTTACAGAAAAGAAAATATAATCCATCTTTTATAATTGGTTACAACTTTGAAGCATTAAAATATGCTAAGTTTATCACATTCATTTCATCACCCATAAAAGTGACAGTTACGTAAAAATGGTTTTTAAACTAAATGATGGAAAAAGTGCAGCCCCTCTTTTAAAAATTATAGTCATACAGATGTCTTCTATGCTCTGTATCTAAGGAAATGTATACAATCTTCTAAAATTAATAAACATAGCATCGGGAACAGTGGGGCATGTATGTGGGGAAAACATGCATTCTTTGCATATCTTTTCCTGTGCGCTTCGTCTAAATGACAAGTACCTTATTGAACGAAAATGTGTGTCTTATATAATAGTAATATATGAGCATTTTATCATAACAATCCATTTATTTCAGTTTCATATTTACATTGTTTTTTGTTTGTTTGTTTTTATTTTAGGCCACTGAACAAAAAATCAAAGGTACGTTGTTTAAAGCTATTTATTATTATTTTTTCATTAAATCAAGATTGTTTATATGCATCTTTATTTACCTCCAGGATGGGAGAGAAGAGCACGGAACAGGGGTGGGAGCACACTCAGCGGCATCACCCCTGGCGTTCATGGTTCCTCGTGGCCTGCATTGCCACTTCAGTGCATGCTGCCACGAGAGCCATCTCTCACGAGCGCACTTCCTGACACACTCTTGTTCTGAGTCTTTGAGCACATGCTTCTTTTTTTTTTTTTTTTTGTCTTCTTTTTAAGTCTTCTTGGATGGGGCTACTTCTGGGATCCTACTTTATATAACCCTTGGGGTTCTGCCTGCTTAATTTTTTATCTTATATCCTCTGTTAGTTGTACTGTTGTACCCTACTCCTTCTTGAAGACACAGTAGCGACATCTGTCTCTTCACCACTTAGACTGTAGCTCGCTAATCTTATGCTCACTAAACCTGGTTAAACAGCACCCGGTACATCCTAAGCAAAATACTTCAAGTTGAGAAAGAGACAGAAACCTAACTCCTCTAGAATCCTGAGTCAGAGTCCTTCACCTTCTCTGGAGTTGACTGCTTGGTAATGAAAGATGTAAGCTCACCGAAGCTGGACTTGTTCGGCTTCAGTATTCTGGATTTTGATTTTTAGCTGTATCAGGAGTATGATATCTGCATTTCACTGGTACATGCACACAAAGTACTGCCTGCCTTTATTTGAGGCAGCCTTAGTTGAAGTAACATTTGTTGAGTGCAGTTCCTTAAGAGTCAGAACAAATGGAGCTTATATTTTACCAGAGAAAAGGTGACAGTGGGAGGACATACTCAAACATATTACATGATGTGATTTGGTTAGTCATAAGTGGTCCCAGAGCACAGGAGGGTGACACTGAGCCTAACATGGGGTTAAAAGAAGATCTTGAGACTGTGAATCTTAAAAGATGAAATGATGAATAAAGAGAAAATGAAATGGCAAAAGAATCGGTATACAATTTAAGTCAGTAATGTGATGTCAAGGGCAGTTGAATCATTCCTAGAGCATTAACTTCCCATTGATAAGTGGGAAGAGTTGAGTGTGAATAAAGGGAGATTAAGTCAAGGAGAGTCTTATATTCTCTTTATTAATATTTGTGTAAACACACACTGAGGCCGGGTGTGGTGGCACATGCCTGTAATCCCAGCACTTGGGAGGCTGAGGCAGGAGGATCACTGTGAGTTCAAGACCATCCTGGGCTACATAATGAGTCCCAGGTCAGTCTGAACTACATAGTGAGACCCTGTCTCAAAAAACAAAAAACCCCAAAAAACACACACCGAAAAGCTTGCACTTCTATTTTGTAGGCCATTAGGAGCCAGTGAGGATAGCGAAGGAGTAGCATGGTTTGTTTTTTAGGTTTTCTTTTTTTCTTTCTTTTTAAAAAGATATTAGCTCATTTATGCCAAAGATTAAAATTTTTAAATTTTTTACATGAAAAATCATACATGTTATCTAGAAAAATTGAAGGAACAAGAATTTAAAGAGAGCACATTTCATTATGTTCCATTGTTACGCATATTCCAAAAATGGCTCACTAGGCATTGAAGGGTTAACCACTGTGCATGGAAAGTGTTGACTGAAAAATGTGTAGGAATGTGAAAAATAAAGTCAGAAGAAAGGCATTCTGGGCAACGGAGACAGGAAAAAAAAAGAACAGAATATGAGTGTACGTCCTGGTGTCTAGCACAGGAGTACTGGGAGAGGTATGGGGGCTCAGAGGGCTTCACAAAACTTAGGGAGCGTGTTTTGCATTGTCATGGTCATAAGCTGTGTTGTAGGAACATCTCTTTCAGTAGTTGCTAATGTCACCAGTAGAAGTAAGATCAGAGAGGAAAAGAAGGTGGTGGAGCTTTGCACTGAAGACTTGGCAGTTGGGGTGAGAAGTGATGAGAGACGTGTGAGATGTAATTGAAAGAACTGGCAACTGATGAGGTCAGAAGGGGAATTGGAGGTGAGATTATGGCTTTGAAACCAGATGTCTAAGTCACAGGGATATGGAATGTAGGGAGGAACATTACCAAGTTAATTTTCATAAAATTCCACTTTGCTCACTCCACTCACCTATACTGGATTAAGTTTTCTTCAGTTCTTGCTTTAAAACCAAACATCTCTGACTGGCTTTCAAGGACTTTTAAAATCTTGACTTCCCATGCTCTCACCAACCTATTTCTCATCGCTGCTTTATATTTTGTAGAGCATTCTTATCACTTTTCACCATTTCTGTTTTCTTTTTGATCTGGTTTCTCAAACAAAGATGTCTCCATCACACCATTGAACTTTCTGAACCCCTCTCAGAGTTCATCTTTTTTTAGACAGGCTGTTGCTATGTATCCTAGGCTGGCCTTGAACTCAGGATCCTCCTTCCTCAGCCTCCCAGGTGTGTTGTTACAGGCCTGTACTGCCATGCTGGGCTTCAGGGCTCATCTGCTAATGGATCGCTTCAATTGCCATTAACTCTCCCTGTCCAGTTTCTTACGATTTTATGATGTATCTTAAATTTGAGAACTTGACCACGTTCTATGTTAGATCATTGCCTGATGAGTGGATGTTTTTCCCCAACATAATCTTTGAGTGCCCACTGTTCATATCGTAAGTGTAAATCATTGTTTTACTTCCTTACATAAAATGTGAACACTTTTTGAGCCTTCTTGTTTTTAGATTTTCCACAGCTTTGAGTGTGTCGGGCTGAATATATAAAATGCATTATGTTCCACCAGCTGTTTCATTCCCTTCTTCCTTATTGGGAGCACCCTCCGCAATTAGTCGCACCTTGTTTTATTCACAAGAATTTTGTTTTACTTTTGTGCTGTGTGTGTGTGTGTGTGTGTGTGTGTGTGTGTGTGTGTGTGTGTGTATTATCTTTTCATTTTTTGATACTGGGGATCGAACTGAGGACCTTCCGCTTGTGAGCAGATGGCGGCACCACTGAGCCAGATTCTCGGCTGTGCTGTGCATATATCTGTGTGTGGTTTACGGTTTCAGAGATTGCGAACTGCAGGCTTGAGAGCCAGGTTTGCCCCCCACAGTGTTGTTGTTGTAATGTACATATACATGGTAAAGTAAATTATACAGTCAAGCAAATCACCCCTCTATTTTTGATGACAAAAGAACTTAAAATCTTTTTTTGCGAATTCCCAGTATATGATGTAATTAACTATAGTCCTGTGCTGTACCATCGCTAGGCTTCTGTATATTACATAACTGCAGCTTTGTACCCTTTGATCTACATCTTTTCCCCCAGTTCCATGTATTCCCCCCTTTTAAATGAGGTCATGCAGTATTTTATTTTATCTGGCTTATTTCACTTTGCATGTTCTTAAGGTTCATTTGTGTTGTCGCGAATGGCAAGACCTGTTAATAATGAAGAGTGTCCGTTGTGTCTGTGTGTGTGTGCCAGTTACTCATTCATCTGCAGCGGACACTTAGGCTTTTCCAAGCTGTTGGGAACAATGCTGCAGTAAATACGGGAATGCAGATGTTCATGCAGGATGCTGATTTCGTTTCCTGGGTTTGTATGCAGAAGAGGATTGCTGGGTCACACAGTAGTTCTATTTTTAATTTGTTCAGATGCCACAAGGTCTCCATGAGGTTTCCTGGTGATGAAACCTCCTGCCATAATGAATCTCAGTAACTGTGGCTTGTTAGGGATTACTGTACTGCATAGGTTTTCAGAGGCAAACACTGAGATCCAAATATGTTATGGCTTCAGTCAGACTTCGGTCATGTAAAATAATGGCATAAATGGAAAATTATTCTCGGGACCATTGGGGTAAACTGAAGGGCACCCACAACTAAAGATGATACTCAGAAAGCATGACCCCAGACTTGGAGTTCTCTGTAGCTCACCCAGACCTCATTATGTCCTGTGATTGGAGTTTCGGCTGTTAGAATT
Organism: Fukomys damarensis; assembly: GCF_012274545.1. Lineage (NCBI taxonomy): Eukaryota > Metazoa > Chordata > Mammalia > Rodentia > Bathyergidae > Fukomys > Fukomys damarensis. The sequence goes on along the minus strand of NW_022900946.1, from coordinate 4,380,268 downwards.
GGGGTTTAGTTCAGTGTTTTTGTCCACAGTCTATGTACCAAAAGTTGTGTCTTTTATATTTATGGGCTGGTGTTAAGTAATACTAGACCACCTTGTGATTCCTAGTATGCTGTGATCATGCTTTGGCTTTATATTTGAAGGCAGATGTATGCTAAACTTTTTACAGTGAAAAACATTGTTAACTAAGAATTTATTAATTCTTCCTTTGGAAGAGCTATGTAAAGAGTAAGATTTATAGCTCTGTACTAATAGGATGGGGGAAAATAGCCTTCTCCTTTCATGGGAATTAGTCAATAAAATTATTTTTAGGTACATCAAAGTCAACATTTTTCCTTTCCTCTTACTGAGAAAGGAAAATGATTTCATTTTATTTTTAGCAAATGTAGATGTTTGCTTATACTAATAAATTATTACATTTGGTAGCTATGAAAGATTCTGTATGTGAGGTGTCTTTCATCAGACTGGGCAGGACAAAGGAGACAGGAAGTAGTATGAGGAGAGCAGAGAGTAGTGCAGTCAGCAGTGAGCTATTATTGGTAACTAGCTTCAAGGACTAAGGGAAATTGGCAATTGTTGGAGGTTTGTGGGACTATCCAAGAACTTTATCCTGAGGAGCACTAAGATTTATCTTGATAATAATTGGCTTCCATTTCAAAGAAGACAAATTAAGATTATTCCAATTTAAATTTTTCTAAGATTAAGATTGGATTAGCAAGAATGCCTTTGTCAGCTAAAACCAGTTATAACAACATAATTTGCTTGTGTTTAATTTGTACATTTATATTCTTTTGATTTGTATGTCCCTCACAGTGTATATGGACAGCCTTTTCTCAGTGCAGTAACCATAAGAACAATATACCTAATGAAATAGTGCTCATAGGGAACAGGTTTTGGTCAGAGATAGAAAGCTTTGAAGATGCTAAAGACGATGCTAGAATTTCAGCACAGACCCAGTATGACAGTCAGAGGGTCAGACTTGTGAGTTAAATACTTGGATTTGACTGTGAGCTTTGCTGTCCTTCCTTCTATGATTGTAGGCAAGTTCCTTAACCTCTCAGCTCAGTCTGTCTGTCTCGTAAAGAGATAATTCAGTCTACTTAAGTGTTGTGGGAATGAAATTAAATGTAGAATATAAGTCATGGGACTAGAGAGGAGTAAAATGCTGAGTGTTTGATACCCTTCTTATACATAATGATAGAAATGTTTAATTTGCAGATTTCAAAGAGAAGTACTTTGGGGTAAGACTACAATTATAGTTAGCACAATACAGAATAAACACAGACCTTGGTTGCATTCTGTTCTGCTATTTTTCCATTAATGTTAACTCATTGAGCATACATTCATGCTTTAGTATGCAGTAACTTTTAAAGTGGTTAATCCATGATTAACCATTCTCCAATTTGGGGGGAGTTTGTTTACATACTTTTAAAATTGAGATGAAAAAGGTCAGATTTGGTGTTACATTTTAGCTCTGCTATTTAGGGCATGGGCAGCATTCTTCTGAGCTGTAGGTGCTTCATCTGCAAAATGGGAATGTTTGTTTATAATATCCTGATAACAGTAACAGATACATTGCTGGATCTCCAGCAACAGATATAGTAAATTTTAACTCCTACAACTGGTTTTGTGATATTCTGGCAACCTCTCAGCTCTTTGAAGACACATGCCATCAGTTTCTTCAGTGAGTCAGGGTAACCCACCCCTAAACCAAGTAATGCTTTACTTTTAACTGCTGTTAAAGTAGAATTCAGCCCACTACGGGTTTATCCCAGCACATTGTCTCTGCCTAGGTGCAAGGAATATAGCTTACAACATGAGAAAGAGGTATCATCTTTATACATTTGGTATATCAAAATGGTATTTTATTGCTTTGACTGGTATTTATTTGTTTGTAAATGTATGAATTGACTGTTCTTTTTGTTTGTCCATTTAACTCTTGGTCTTGAGTTTTTTGTTGGCAAGTTAAAATTCACTGTATAATTAGCATATTGGGGTGTTTTTTTTTTTGTTTTTATTTTTTGGTATAAGGGATCGAACTCAGGTCCTTCAGAACCACTGAGCTAAATCCCGGCCCCTAGCATATTGGTATTTTAACTGATGTATTTTGAGTCAGTATTTCCAGCATTACAGACTATATTATATGTCTGGAATCACCCTCAGGATGAAGATACCAGGTGGGAGTATTTGAATTTTGCCAAGAACATGGGGGATGCATACACCAAGGTACAAATATATTTTCAAAAGGAAAAAAGCAAAATTAAATAACTTATACTATTAATTTGGACTCTAGCTGTAAACTTCAGTGATTATGTGGAATGTATCCCTGAATTAGGCCTAATATTGTTTAACTAAAATAGTACATGCCTTCTTTCTTAAATTAGGAAAACCAGGGGTAGGGGATACAAGAGGGGAAAGAATGGAACCCTTTAATTTGTTTCACAGCAAATATTTTCCAAAGTTTGCATTTAATTTGGAATATACATTTGAAAAAATAAAATATATCAGTATATGGCATTTTTAACTTTTTGATTTCTTGACTCATTTTGATGCTAAGAAAACCTTGCTGTTTATCCAGATTTAAAGAAGAGTTTGCTTATTTTTCTAAAATTTTTTAGTGTTATAATTACACATTTGCTATAGAATTTAGGTGAACTTTATTTTTTATATATCAGACTCTTTTCTTCAGCTAACCATCCTGTATTTCTGTCTCTACTGATTTAGTGACAATTCCTGTATTTTGTAACTTTTGGGACTTTGTTTTGTATTGAAAATTTTCAGTGTATTTTATTACAGTACCCAAGGATTGAATTACCAGCCCAGCCTTCAGTGTGTTTTAGACGTCTATGTTATTCTGCTACTAACTTACACTTGATTTTATAGGTACTTTTTTTTTCTTAGTTTCTTTTTGAGTCACAAATGAAAGTCAGCTGTCTAGATGTGGCCGTATATCGTCTAGAGCATCCAGAGAATTGTTACCCAGACATGAGAAACCTGTGTGATAATTTGTTTTCAAAAACAGATTCTGGAATGGGCTTTGTAGCTCAGTGGTACAGCACTTGCCTAGCATGTGGGAGACCCTGGGTTCAGTCTCCAGCACCACCCAAAACAAAACAAACAAAAGCAAAAATTACAGATTCTGATTAGTAAGTCTGTGAAGCTGAAGAATCTATTGCTCCTAACAGTTGTAACTAAACGAATTTGTGTATCACTGATACAGAATGATATATTATGGGAAAGAGACTAGTGAGCAATATTTCTCTTTTAAAGTGTGTGCCTGTGCCTAGAAATAGATCTTTGTACCGCTTTTCTGAATCTCCTGTATTTGTGCGAGATTCAACAGACAGATTAAAGGGAAATATCTTATTGTGAGTGTTGTGGAAGAAGATCCTATACTCTAGAGCAGCTGTATTATACAGAGACATGTGTTTTAAATTGTTTGCTGTGCGTTTTAATGAGGAGGGAGGTGGTTTCTTTAGTAGTACAGTGTTTGGCCCTGTTCTAAATTATATTCTTTTGCGAACTCATTTAATTAAATAAAACTGCTCTTCACATTGTTTAACTAGATGGATTGTTTGTCTAGCATTCTTTTAACTATAAGGAGGTAGAATTAAAGTTATCTGGCACAAATACAAGGGAAGTTGGTGAGGAGCACTTCTCCAGCAGTAAAATGATACTGCTTTTCCTGCGTTTCTACCACACGCTGCAGAGGTAGAAAGCAGAAGTTAGAAATAGCTGTCTTTGGGATTTCTTGGTGTGGATAATTTCCTAATCTGTTCTGAAGTCCTTATCAGGCGTGTGTTTTGGAAATCTGTAGCCTAGTGTGATAGTGCTGCAGCTGTTCATCAGGACAGCTGAAGAGCTGATTTCACTCACACTGTTTGTGCCTCTGATTGTTAGATAGACTTTTAACACGAGCATATTTAGCAGAGCAGCCAGGATGACTGATTTGAGAGTTTAGATTAAGAATACAGTTCGTATTAGGAACATTGGCAATAGAGAAAAAAATGTGTTGCTCGATAAAGTTAAATTTTAAATGCGCTCATTTGTTACATGTCTTTTCACAAGGATTTTATTTTGTGGCCCGTAAGAGCATAAAATAATGTGTAATAAAATTTAACGAATGTTCTATTTGTGGATGATTCTTGTAAAATATCATTTAAGGGCCAGGCATATAGCCCAGTGGCACTGTGCCTGCCTGGCAAGTGCAAGGTCTTGAGTTCGATCACTGATACCAAAAAAAAAAAATCGTTTGAACACTTACACTTTGAGGACTTTATAAGCATCAGACATTCAGAGTTTAGCTTGTCGTCGTTTTCTGTTTTGTCTTTTTGGTTTTTTTGTTTTTGTTGCTTTTTGAGACAGGATCTTGCTGTGTAATTCAGGCTGGCCTTGATCTCATAGTGATCACAGTGATCCTCCTGCCTCAGCCTCCCAGGTGCTGGGATTACAGGTGTGCACCATCATGTCCAGCAGAGTTTGACCTAGTTATTTTAGGGTAGAAATTTTATCTTGTAATTGTTGAAGACCTGAATTACTGTTATGTTAGTGAATGGTTTTAGTATACTTTTACACTTGATCTTAGTCAAAAGGCCAAGAAGCGATTGGTTTTAGTACATTTTTTATTTTGTTTGAGAAAGTAGAAAATTCTTTCTTAATACAGATGAAAGATATTTAGGAAAATCTTCAGTTTTTGCTCTTATGTGAGACTAACATGTTCTGAGGAGCTTTTGTGCCCCCTTGGCTTCAAAAGCTCACCATGATGGTTTTACTTTTCTGTGGAATGACCTGTTGACATTAATGAAGTTAAAAGTTGCCAAAAGAAGCCTTAAAATTTTCTCTATATTCTTTACATGTTTACTAAGTAATATTTTAACTGGTAGCTTTTTTCCTGAATTCTTTTAATAATTGAAATGCAAATTGTGTGTGATTTTTATTTTCTGAAGATCAACTTAATGCTTCATTCTATTAAAGTGACATCATGTGTTAAAGTGGCATTCTGTATACTGTGATTATTTCTACCAGTATTTTAGAAGATTCACAGTATGACCAGTATGAAAACTATAATATGAATCTAATTTACTGCAGGATGAGCATAATGTAAGTGCCTGACGTATTAGGTATAGAAATTGGTGGTGTTTTGTTTTGGTTTTTTTTTTTGGTTCTGGGGATCGAACTCAGGTCCCTCTGCTTGCAAGGCAGGCAGTGGAACCACTGAGCTAAATCCCTAGCCCAGAAATTGGTGTTTTTTGTTTTGGGTTTTGGTATTGGGGATCATATTCTGGACCTTACGCTTGTGAGGCAGGCGGCAGAACCACTGAACTAAATCCCTGGCCTGGGAAATTGGTGTTTTGAGGGTTGGTAGTAAAGATAATTGATGACTGAGTCATGTTTTAGATTTTTTTCTGTTAAACTTAGAGAGTGAAAGTCACTGGGCTGAAATAAATTGATTAAAATTACATTTTAAAATGTTACTTCTAAAGATTTAAAGATGACTAAATGGTGTTTTTATACATTTTAAAAATAGATATATTTAAAAATGAACATTCCCTATTTTTCACAAATATGACAATTTTATGTATTTTTTAAATAAAGTACTTTTAGAAAGTTTCAGGTTTATAGAATGTTTTTACATAAGAAATAAGGTAATAAAATTTAGCAATGCTAAAATTTATTTAATGGTCTTAGTGGGTCATTTCATTGTTTTACAAAGTAGGAAGTTCTAACTTGGAGTATGGTTTAGGAAAATGTTGGTCTAAATTTTTTGAGCCGGGCATGCATCTGTAATCCCAACTCAGGAGGCTGAGGGAGAATGGAGGATCACAAGTTCAAGATCAGCTTGAACTCCAAAGTGAGACCCTGTCTCAAAATGCCAAAATTGATTGATTGATTGATTGATTGATTGATTTTTCCATGAGTTGTATGCTTGTTCTTTAATTTCTAGGCTAATTCAAATTTTTCCCATTTCCTTTAAGCTGTGAAATAGCTGAATTGAATCACAGTATCACAAAAAAAATGTAAAAATGCAGCTTTATATTATGTTTTTCACTAGCTGAATGAAATTCCTTTAAAATGTTTTTTCTGGTATTATCAGTAATTTAATGCTAAGGCTAATTAGAGGATCTGTATTAATGATCATGGTGACTGAGCTCTTGTTTACTACGTTTGTGGACTTTTTTTTTTTAGAGCAGAGATTTATTGAGCACTATGAATTTATTCAGTAGCATACTAAACAAATACCACAATCTGACCACTGTCTCCCCCTTGCCCACCCTGTCTTGTACTAGAGATTGAACCCAGGGCCTTCACATGGAGCTACATCCCCAGGGACTCACTCAGTTGCCCAGGCAGGACTCAACCTTGGGATCCTCCCACCTCAGCCTCCTGGAGTGCTGAGGTCACAGATATGTGCCACTGCTGTCTTTCTCTTGATCATTCTTTGTCCCTCTTCTTTACTGGCTCTTAGTTATTCTAGCTCTGGAAGGTTTGATGCTGCGCATGTTTCATCCTCCACGTTCTGTCAGTTAAGTCTTCTCATATCTCCTGATAATTGTATCTTGAGGATTTGCTTTGCTTGGTAATAGGAATGGCAGTGCTAATGTGAAAGGCAAGAAAAACAACAGTTTGCGAGCTTAGTCACTGCAGTCAGTGTAAGAGGCCTGCAGAAGTTTTGTCTGAATGGAGGACAGGTTTGTCATAAAACGCTTTTTAGATTAACTGAATATAGAGGGATTTGATTAGCAAGAGGAACAGGAAAATTTGAAGGAAGGTATTGAGGCAGTTTGGGCAAAGGGGATAGAATGAATTACCATGATATTCTGGGGACTGCAATTTTTCAGTGCATTGGAGGAGAAGGAAATGTGTGTGGTTTGTAGGGAGATATGCATCTGGAAAAATGATAAGATCAAGGATCATTCCAAATTAAATTAATTCTGAGAAGGATGTGATGACAGGTACTTAGGTTTGGTGGCTGATAGATTCAGGGAGTGGTAGCACTGGATTCTTGCAGAGTAAACTGACTTTGGGGTCCTGAGTCACAGCGGTAGCATTGGAGGTATCAGTGGTTTATTGGCACTCTGTCCCTGCGGTGATCTGCTGGGCCTGTGGGCTGCTGGGGCTTAGAGGGAGAAGTGCAGCCAAGCACTGCTTGAGTAAATAGGTAGCACGTCCATTACAGTGAAGTGGCTCTGGGTTTTAATTCTGCCTTAGGGGCTTATTGTTGTTACCTTTCATTTTGTTCCTGCTGCTATTCAGGCCTGTTCTTTGGGTCTTTGGCATGTCTTCTCTTTCTACAACCCATGACTTCCTTTTATCCTGAATTCATGTTTTTAGTCCAAAGTTTTTTTTGTTTGTTTGTTTGTTTTTGGTTACCAGGGATCGAACTCAGGACCTTGTGCTTGAGAGGTAGGTACGGTGCCCCTGAGCTAAATCTCCGGCCCAGTCCAAAGTTATTTTTAATTTGAGAACCTTACATTCACTTGTATTCCATGAGTGGATATTATAGTGGTTCTTAGAATTGATTTGGGAGACTCCTCAGAATTCTCTCTTGAGATTCATGTAGTCAAAACTGTTATCCTGAAATAGGATGACTGTTGCCCTTTTTGGTCTGTCATGAGTATACAGTGAAGTTTATCCAGAGGCTTTATGTGCAGTGGACTGTCATAACAAATTAGATGCATGTAAGAATCCACCTGCCAGCACCAAGCATGATGGGCACGACTGTAATCCCAGTACTCAGGAGCCTGAGGCAGGAGGATTGAAACAGGATGAAGGCCAGCCCAGACTTTTTGAGACCATGTCAAAAAACAAAATCTACCTGCCTGTTACGTTACCTCTAATCTCCCTATTAAGCCAGCTACTAAAAGAAATTTGCTAAGATGAAAAGAGCCATACTTATTTTGTTTTGAGAAAGTTATATGCAATGGGATTATATTTTAAAAGAACAAATGAATTTTTAAAAAACTTATGTTTAAGCTGCTAATATAGTAAGTACCTGTAACTCACATAAACACAGCTTTTAGGTTCTCAATTTTTGAGTGTATAAAGGAATTTTGAGACCAGAGTGAGAATGCTATTCACTTAACTATATCCCAAACTAAGCTCATTCTCTTCACATATTTGCAAAACTTTGATTTTTATCTTGTTTGGTAATTTGATGAATGTATCACTGTCTACCCAGATTGCAGGCCAGATCCCTCCTTTCTCACCCAGATGTGAGCAGTAATCACTGGCATTTCCTGGGTGCTAACCATATGCTAGGTACCAATTTTAGTTCTTTTCATCATCTGTTATTTTTTCAAACCCTACATCATGAAGATGTTAACATCTATTTCTTTGTCACAGAGAAGGAAATGAAGCTTCAGAGTGGTTAAGTATCTGACCAATGGTCATACAGCTAGGTTATGTCGCAGAACTGAGATTTGAATCCACCCGGGGATTTAGCTCAGTGGTGATGCTGCCTGCCTCGCAAGTGCAAGGACCCGAGTTCAATCCGTGGCACTGAAACAGATTTGAATCCAGCCAGTCTTTGGAACTTCACTTCTTTGTTCTCAAACAGGTTATTACTACTACATGTCTCTTAAGGGCATTATACCCATATGTGTGTGTGCATGCATTTGTTAACATAGTCAGAGAGCTGTCTCTGTAAAGTGTCTGGACTTCATGCTTTTTAGAGGGATAGACCTTAAAGGACCTTTTTTTTCCAGCGTCTTGTTACAGGAGCTTATATTCTATGAGCATGAGTTGTTAAATTATACTTTATAGAGCAAGGACTGGAAAACTACAAACTGGGCCAAATCTGGCCCACTGCCTGACTTTGTATGTGAAATTTTATGGGAATAGACACTGCTCCTTTTGTACGGTGACGGCAGCGTTGTGTAGTTTTTTTGGTTTTTTTGGGGGGTGTGGGATACTGGGGATTGAACTTGGGTCCTTGAGCTTGCAAGGCAGGCCACCGAACTGCTGAGCTAAATCCCCTGCCCAAAGTTGTGTAGTTCTGACAGGCTTTATGGTCTGCAAAGCCTAACGTGTTTATTATCTTAGCCCTTTACACAGAGTTTAGATGGGGTTTCTACTTTTTTGTTAGAAATTATGCATAGTCTTTTCTTGTATTTCTGAAATATTATGTCTTTCCTTTTACTAGAACTATTAGATCTCTTCTTACTGTTTTCATTTGAGAACTATTAAATTGTTTTGACTTACTGATGTGTGGATGCTGCATGTTTTGCTGTGCTCTGAAACGGTTCAAACATGCATGCTTCTTAAGAGTACTCTAAGCAGGACATGGTGGCGCATGCCTGTAATCCCAGCACTCGGGAGGCTGAGGCAGGAGGATCGCTGTGAGTTCAATACCAGCCTGGGCTATATAGTGAGTTCCAGATCAGTCTCAACTGCATAGTGAGACCCTGTCTCAAAAAACCCCAAAAAAAAAAAAAAGAGTACTCTAGTTTAGAAATAGACCAGTCATACAGAGTGTACTACTGTTGATGAGGGAAACTATTTGGTCCTGGTGGTTGCATTTCTGAATTTCTTCTATGCTGTTAGATTTTCTGCCTCTTTGGTAGTCAGTATTAATTTATTTCCCCCAGAAACATTCAAGTTAGTTACAGAATTGAGTGTCAAGAAATATCTTAATTTTAGAAAATAATTTTTTAAAAATGTTAACTAGATTCCCCCCCACATGATCATTCCTTGGATTTATGGGCTCACTTTTGATTGTTGTTGTTATTTTTTTGTTTTTGTTTGTTTGTTTTTGTTTTGGTACTGGGATCAAACTCAGGACCTTACCCTTGCGAAGCAGGCATCAGAACCACTGAGCTAAATTCCCAGCTCAGCTATGAATTTTTCTGGAGTTAATTGTATCTTGAAATGTATTATATATAGTGTTTTACTATTATTTTCTTAATAACTCTGCAATTTGGTATTTCCTTTCTAACTCAGTATTTTTAAGGTAGTTTTATTTTCCTAGTTCTCATCATTTCTAGCAACACAGTTTTACAGTCCAGAAGTTTGATCATATTTTTATCATCTTTGTAATTTATTGGTAGTTTCTTTATAGTGCTGTATGGTATTTGTGTGTTAACTTTTTGACTGTATCATAGGTACTTCTCAAAAAATGTTATACTATCTCCTGTCAAGGTATATGGTTTTGCTTTTTTTTTTTTTTTTCTCATTTTTTGTCTCCATTTGGTTTATCTGTTTTGATACTATAGGGTTTGTTGTATAAAGGTTCTTTTTATGTCTTTTTAATTGTCTTTGTAACTGTGAAATATTTATCCTTTATACTGCTTTTCTTGAATCATTTTTGTTTGATATTAATACTGTTTCATTTACATTTTCTTGGTGGTATTTATTTCTCTGTACATTTTTTTTTCCACCGAACTTTCCTCCTTGTTTTGTTTCAGGAGTACTTTATGCAAAGTGTTTTTTTTAAGTTGTTTTTCTTTTCTTAACCTAGTAAAAGAGACTATATGTTATAACAAGTGAATTTAACATCTTTATGTTTATTGTAATTACACTTACTTTGGACTTATTCTTAACTTCTTATTTTGTATTAACCCACATTTTTTTTCTCCTTTTAGTGGCTTCAGGGCTCAATGATACAGTTAACTTAAAAAATTTAAACTATAACTATATGCAGTAACAGAAAAATATAGTCAGTGTTTCAGTTGAAAAATATGTATTATAGTAAAGACATTGCCATTAAGTCCCCCTTCAGAATGCTTACCCTTATCTCAAATACACTTCATTCTCACCACTTCCTGAAGCAGTTCTGGAAGTGCTCTTTCATTGGCTGTCTTGATGTCTTAGATTGATTCAAAACATTTACCTTTTGTGGCCATTCTGACTTTGAAGGAGAGCCACAGGTTGCATGCCCTCAGATCCTGTGTATAAGGTGGATGAAAGCATGTAGTGACAAGCCTGCCTTTTCAGGGAATGGAACTTGGGCCACCACATTTGTGTGGGTTGTTTTGTTTTGTTTTGGTACCAGGGATCTACTGCAGTTCTGCTTGCAAGGCTGGCAGTGGAACCACTGAGCTAAATCCCTGGCCCTCACTTTTATTTTTGATCATACATTGTAAGACATGAAAGAAAACTTGCAGAACTGCTTCAGGAAGTGGCAAGAGTGACAGAATAGTATGTTGGAAGCCAGGGGAAATATTTTGAAGGGGCTTAATGGTAGTGTGTCTTTTATGGTAGTAAATTTTTAAAAATGTAAACATTGCCATACTTTTTTGATCAGCCCTTGTAGCATAGTCAGAATTAAGCAGTATTTAATGTTTTCCAGAACTCTACCTCCTGCATATACCAACTGTTAACTTCTCCCTTACTCATTACTACCCATTAGTATTTGAGATTTCACTTACAGTTCTTTAATTTGGGCCGGGGACGTGCCTGCCTGATAAGTATGAGGTCCTGAGTTCAATCCCTGATTATCAAAAAAAAAAAAAGATTACTTTTGTAATCAGTAATTACAGTGTCTCGATTTCTTTACTTCTCTTGGTGAATTTTTCTGGTTCTAGAAATGAGTACCTTTCTCAGCCCTGTTTTCTGTTTATTTTATTGGTACAAAATACATTTATTTGAGTTTGTGATAGTTGTGGTATTGCTTGGTGACAGATACTGTTCTGAACTCCTAGTCACTTACTTTTGGTGTTAAAGTTCTTAAAAATTTTTTATAGAGGCCACAGTATTTCCCTATTAGGTTATCGTCTAATTTTTTGAATATACAAAGAACATTTTCTTGCTGCTTTCTTACATAAGTAGCACTCTGGGTGAAAAATTATTATAACAGTTTTTTAAAAGAATGCTTAATTTTTCAATTGTAAATGTCAAATGAACTGCTGTTGCAGGAGTGGCTAATTGCCACCTTACACTTGTATTCACTTGCCAGATACCATGCTGAGTCTGGTACTAAACATGTAAAAGTTGAGTTATAGTTGTATTTTCACTTTTACATACTTTATCTTCCTGTCATTTGGGAGACGCTTTAATGCCTTACTGTTCTTGTTAAATGTGTTTTTAATAGCTAATATTTACTTATTACCGTGTCATACACACAAAGGAACATGCATCACAGCTACATTTTAGGAGCTTTAAATTGTCTGGGAGACAAAATTTACATGGGTGAAGTGATTAGGTCTAGAAAGCACTTGGTCCAAATTATTAATAAGACTTCAGTGAACTTCAGCAAGAATGAGGATTCCAGTCAGTAGATGGGATGTTTGTAATTTTCCCACCTGGATTGCTTCTGGATGCCAGTTCGTCTGTATTACTTTAGAAATTGAAGTCACATTGAAAAAACTTGAGGCCAAGATCATATATTTTTAAAAAATCGGTGTGAATAGTATGAACGAAATCACCAAATGTTCAGAGAAGGAAGACAGCTAATGCGCTTAGATTGTCCCGTGAGAGGAGGCTGTGAAGCTGAGCTTAGGTAATAAAAAGCTAGATGGCTGTTGTAATCAACACAGGTGACCACCACTTTAATCACAGTGTCATGTACGTTACAGACGCTTAATAAATGTTTTATTTAGGCCACAGTGATAACTTCTCTTTAGTGAATGGTTACACTGTCCTGGACAGTTGACCAAGACTGTCGCTTGTGAACCATAAAGAAATTACCCCAGTAGTGAGGGTGAGATTGCTTTATTTAAAGAACAAGGACTCTTAACCCTTGGACGGAGTTTTCTGAGTGTCCTCACCAGTAACATGGCTATGTTTTCCTTCGCTTGGCTAACAGTGGTGTCCCTGAAGATGTATGGAGCAGAATTATTAAATTGCTCCAGATCTGTGAGGTGATGTTTGGGCAGTTGTTAAAGAGTAGACACTCCTTAGGAAGCCTTATGTCCTATGCTTTTTTTTTTTTTGTTTTTTGTTTTTTGTTTTTTTTTTTTGGTACCAGGGATTGAATTCGGGTCCTTGCGCTTGTAAGGCGGGCCACCGAACTGCTGAGCTAAATCCCCTGCCCTGTCCTATGCTTTATAATCATTTAAGCTTTCCAGCCTCATTGTCTCTCTGTGAAGTTTAGGTTCTGTCTCTGTTTCACCAAGGAGGAAATAGTGTTGTCAGAGTGGCTTAATTAAGACCTTTCTACCAGTTTATTATTTTTCTCTTTTAGGAGTCCGAAAGTACATTTAAAGTTTCTGATAGCTCATACAGTAGACAAATGGTTATTTTATCAGATTTGCTTAAAACAGCATCTAAATTATTTCTCCAATTTTGATTAGTCTCACAGATTTCATTGTTAATCTTAGTATTTACTTCCATATTTCTCTGTTTGTCTTATTTGGTTCAGACTTTATATTTTACCAGTGGAAAACATGGTTAACTTTGCTGTTTTGTAAGGAAACCAGCAAGTTGTCTTCTGCCTTTGTTTTGTCTTACAAGGATTTAAATTAGGGACCATACGTAATTGAAAATGAAGCAAAACGAGTAGTTACCAGAGAATTGAGCATTCTTCTAGGGCACAAAATCAGTTTGGCACAAGTTGGGCATGGTGGCACATGCTTTTATTCCCAGCACTTAGGGAAGCTGAGGCAGGAGGATTGCAAGTTTGAGCCCAGCCTGAACAATTTAGCAAGACCAGTCTCAAGATAATTAAAAAATTAAAGGCAGCTCAGTACAAAGCCCCTGGGTTCAGTGTCCAGTACCGAGAAAAGAAATTTGGCACATTTGTTCTTTCACTCACTGGCGAGTCCTGTGGCTTTGAAGTAACTGACTGCTATCTGATGAGTCTGACATGGGAAAGTTGCGGTGAGCATGCGATGCCTACCTGGCCGGTGAGGGCCATCAGACTCTGTGCCCTTAGCGGTAGGTGGTGGCTAGAAGAGAAGTGTGCTGGCTGGGTATCTCCTGGGAAAACTTGAGCCTGTGAAGAAGGCTGTCCCGGCACACGTAAAGCTTTTGTTCCATTAGGGTTGTGTTCATAGAGCTTTTGAATTTAGATGGCTTACTATGGAGGTACACTTTACTGGCTAATCTTTTCCACTCCTTTTCTTTTGTTGGGATTAGTGCCAGAACAGATAAAGCCCAGTGTAAGCCAGCCTCAGCCTGCCAACTCTAATAACGGCACTTCCACAGCAACCAGCACTAATAATAATGCCAAGCGAGCTACAGCCAACAATCAGCAGCAGCAGCAGCCACAGCAGCAGCCACCGCCGCCACCGCAGCAGCAGCAGCCGCAGCCGCAGCCGCAGCCACAGGCCTTGCCTCGGTATCCTCGTGAAGTACCTCCACGATTTCGCCACCAAGAACATAAACAGCTTCTAAAGAGGGGTCAGCATTTTCCTGTCATAGCAGCAAAGCTGGGATCTGCTGTTAAGGTGTTAAACAGCCAGTCAGAAAGCAGTGCTGTAACAAACCAACAGCCACAAAATAACGGAGAGGTGCAGAGCAGCGAAAACCAGTCAGGTGAGAGAAGGTATTTCTTATAAGACTCACACTTCAGCATCATGAACAGTATAGCAGATCTATAAAACCATAGCTTTTTGGTAATTGCTTATTTATATTCGTCAGGATCTGAGATTTAATGGAAGAGTCCTGTATAGGGAGTATGAGTGGAGAAACTCAGTGTTTCCTGTGATTTACCCACCCCATTCTACTTTTAAGAATATTGTAATCACGCCCCTTTCAGGGTCTCCATTTTGATGAGGAGCTTATAGCTAAAATTGGAAAGAAGACTATAGCTAAAATCGAGCACTCCTGGTCGTGTACACAATCATGCACATTCCTGCATTTAATCTTCAGTAACCCTGCAAGATGAAGTTGTGCTTTTCTCTGCTTTTCCTCATTGTCCCAGGCAAAGTTACTCAGTCCCTACCTCTGTGCTCCCATATTACTACTACTTTGTATAGAATAAATCATGGTATTTCACAGCAACAAGTAGCAGATTCTGGACCCACATCAACATCTGACTCCAAAGTTACACTCATAACCACCATGCTGTGCTTTGGCAGCATAAAGATGTGATTGATAGCTAAGGAGGAGGAAGATATACTGGTGAGTTTTCTAGCATAGCTACTTAGAACAATGCGTCATTATTGAGAAGAACACAAAATTATGTTATCCTGAGCTAATGCTTATTCTCTGCTGCCCTTCCTGCTTAATACCGGTGTGAGACTGGTCAAATAACTTAACTTGTGTGACCTCTTTTAATCTATGGTGGTAGGCAGTAGTGTCCAACCTTACAAAGTTGCTTGGGAGGGGATTAAATTATACGACATATTAAAGCAACTACTTACTGCCTAATATTTAGGTGCTTAATAGATTATGTTCTACTGTACTTGGAACAGAGGTTAAACATTATTTCTAAGGCCAAATGGAAGGCAATTAGTAATTTGAATTTCATTTGTGAAAGTAGGTTAGAAATTAGATGCGTCAGTCATCAGCCTAAGAAAAATAATTTGTCTACAACTATACCATCTTAAATGCACCTGATCTCAGAAGCTAATTAGGGCAGGGCCTGGTTAGTACTCAGATGGGAGGGAAAGTATGGTTCAAACCTTGGGAGAGATTATTTCCACAACAGATACCTGAGTGTATATACAGTGTGTAAGATGGTATGCCAAATAAGAAAATAATAGCAAAGTAGGATTGTATACTCAATATTGCTAAGTATGCTTTTTCAGTTTTGGAAGTAAAAGAATAAAGCTGTTTTTGAAATGGAAACAAGACTATAGGAATCTTGTTTCTCAAAATTTGGGTCAAAAAACCTAAAAGCATTGTTAGACAAATGAAAAGAAGGCTTAAGGAGTGGGCATAGCGAGAAGTCTTCAAGAAAGCCTAAGAGTGGGCCGGAGATTCAGCTCAGTGGTGCTGTCACCTGGCTTGTAAGCGCAAGGTCCTGAGTTCAATCCCCGGTACAAAAATAAAATAAACCTGAGAAGGAAAAATATTCTGGCTATTTTTAAAGGAACTTTACAAGGGTGGACTGCATTAATGTGGAGGTTAAGACAAGTCAAGATGGTACAGCATTCTGTCTAGAATTAAATCCCAAAAGCAACCTGAGAAGCTATGGCATTCGCAAGAAGAGCCAGATATATACTTTTGTGTTTTTTTGTTTTTGCTTTTTTTTTTTTTTTTTTTTTTTTTTTTTTTCTTGTTGTTTTCTTTTTTTTGTTTTTGCTTTTTTTTTTTTTTTTTTTTTTTTTCTTGTTGTTTTCTTTTTTTTGTTTTTGCTTTTTTTTTTTTTTTTTTTTTTTTTCTTGTTGTTTTCTTTTTTTTGTTTTTGCTTTTTTTTTTTTTTTTTTTTTTTTTCTTGTTGTTTTCTTTTTTTTGTTTTTGCTTTTTTTTTTTTTTTTTTTTTTTTTCTTGTTGTTTTCTTTTTTTTGTTTTTGCTTTTTTTTTTTTTTTTTTTTTTTTTCTTGTTGTTTTCTTTTTTTTGTTTTTGCTTTTTTTTTTTTTTTTTTTTTTTTTCTTGTTGTTTTCTTTTTTTTGTTTTTGCTTTTTTTTTTTTTTTTTTTTTTTTTCTTGTTGTTTTCTTTTTTTTGTTTTTGCTTTTTTTTTTTTTTTTTTTTTTTTTCTTGTTGTTTTCTTTTTTTTGTTTTTGCTTTTTTTTTTTTTTTTTTTTTTTTTCTTGTTGTTTTCTTTTTTTTGTTTTTGCTTTTTTTTTTTTTTTTTTTTTTTTTCTTGTTGTTTTCTTTTTTTTGTTTTTGCTTTTTTTTTTTTTTTTTTTTTTTTTCTTGTTGTTTTCTTTTTTTTGTTTTTGCTTTTTTTTTTTTTTTTTTTTTTTTTCTTGTTGTTTTCTTTTTTTTGTTTTTGCTTTTTTTTTTTTTTTTTTTTTTTTTCTTGTTGTTTTCTTTTTTTTGTTTTTGCTTTTTTTTTTTTTTTTTTTTTTTTTCTTGTTGTTTTCTTTTTTTTGTTTTTGCTTTTTTTTTTTTTTTTTTTTTTTTTCTTGTTGTTTTCTTTTTTTTGTTTTTGCTTTTTTTTTTTTTTTTTTTTTTTTTCTTGTTGTTTTCTTTTTTTTGTTTTTGCTTTTTTTTTTTTTTTTTTTTTTTTTCTTGTTGTTTTCTTTTTTTTGTTTTTGCTTTTTTTTTTTTTTTTTTTTTTTTTCTTGTTGTTTTCTTTTTTTTGTTTTTGCTTTTTTTTTTTTTTTTTTTTTTTTTCTTGTTGTTTTCTTTTTTTTGTTTTTGCTTTTTTTTTTTTTTTTTTTTTTTTTCTTGTTGTTTTCTTTTTTTTGTTTTTGCTTTTTTTTTTTTTTTTTTTTTTTTTCTTGTTGTTTTCTTTTTTTTGTTTTTGCTTTTTTTTTTTTTTTTTTTTTTTTTCTTGTTGTTTTCTTTTTTTTGTTTTTGCTTTTTTTTTTTTTTTTTTTTTTTTTCTTGTTGTTTTCTTTTTTTTGTTTTTGCTTTTTTTTTTTTTTTTTTTTTTTTTCTTGTTGTTTTCTTTTTTTTGTTTTTGCTTTTTTTTTTTTTTTTTTTTTTTTTCTTGTTGTTTTCTTTTTTTTGTTTTTGCTTTTTTTTTTTTTTTTTTTTTTTTTCTTGTTGTTTTCTTTTTTTTGTTTTTGCTTTTTTTTTTTTTTTTTTTTTTTTTCTTGTTGTTTTCTTTTTTTTGTTTTTGCTTTTTTTTTTTTTTTTTTTTTTTTTCTTGTTGTTTTCTTTTTTTTGTTTTTGCTTTTTTTTTTTTTTTTTTTTTTTTTCTTGTTGTTTTCTTTTTTTTGTTTTTGCTTTTTTTTTTTTTTTTTTTTTTTTTCTTGTTGTTTTCTTTTTTTTGTTTTTGCTTTTTTTTTTTTTTTTTTTTTTTTTCTTGTTGTTTTCTTTTTTTTGTTTTTGCTTTTTTTTTTTTTTTTTTTTTTTTTCTTGTTGTTTTCTTTTTTTTGTTTTTGCTTTTTTTTTTTTTTTTTTTTTTTTTCTTGTTGTTTTCTTTTTTTTGTTTTTGCTTTTTTTTTTTTTTTTTTTTTTTTTCTTGTTGTTTTCTTTTTTTTGTTTTTGCTTTTTTTTTTTTTTTTTTTTTTTTTCTTGTTGTTTTCTTTTTTTTGTTTTTGCTTTTTTTTTTTTTTTTTTTTTTTTTCTTGTTGTTTTCTTTTTTTTGTTTTTGCTTTTTTTTTTTTTTTTTTTTTTTTTCTTGTTGTTTTCTTTTTTTTGTTTTTGCTTTTTTTTTTTTTTTTTTTTTTTTTCTTGTTGTTTTCTTTTTTTTGTTTTTGCTTTTTTTTTTTTTTTTTTTTTTTTTCTTGTTGTTTTCTTTTTTTTGTTTTTGCTTTTTTTTTTTTTTTTTTTTTTTTTCTTGTTGTTTTCTTTTTTTTGTTTTTGCTTTTTTTTTTTTTTTTTTTTTTTTTCTTGTTGTTTTCTTTTTTTTGTTTTTGCTTTTTTTTTTTTTTTTTTTTTTTTTCTTGTTGTTTTCTTTTTTTTGTTTTTGCTTTTTTTTTTTTTTTTTTTTTTTTTCTTGTTGTTTTCTTTTTTTTGTTTTTGCTTTTTTTTTTTTTTTTTTTTTTTTTCTTGTTGTTTTCTTTTTTTTGTTTTTGCTTTTTTTTTTTTTTTTTTTTTTTTTCTTGTTGTTTTCTTTTTTTTGTTTTTGCTTTTTTTTTTTTTTTTTTTTTTTTTCTTGTTGTTTTCTTTTTTTTGTTTTTGCTTTTTTTTTTTTTTTTTTTTTTTTTCTTGTTGTTTTCTTTTTTTTGTTTTTGCTTTTTTTTTTTTTTTTTTTTTTTTTCTTGTTGTTTTCTTTTTTTTGTTTTTGCTTTTTTTTTTTTTTTTTTTTTTTTTCTTGTTGTTTTCTTTTTTTTGTTTTTGCTTTTTTTTTTTTTTTTTTTTTTTTTCTTGTTGTTTTCTTTTTTTTGTTTTTGCTTTTTTTTTTTTTTTTTTTTTTTTTCTTGTTGTTTTCTTTTTTTTGTTTTTGCTTTTTTTTTTTTTTTTTTTTTTTTTCTTGTTGTTTTCTTTTTTTTGTTTTTGCTTTTTTTTTTTTTTTTTTTTTTTTTCTTGTTGTTTTCTTTTTTTTGTTTTTGCTTTTTTTTTTTTTTTTTTTTTTTTTCTTGTTGTTTTCTTTTTTTTGTTTTTGCTTTTTTTTTTTTTTTTTTTTTTTTTCTTGTTGTTTTCTTTTTTTTGTTTTTGCTTTTTTTTTTTTTTTTTTTTTTTTTCTTGTTGTTTTCTTTTTTTTGTTTTTGCTTTTTTTTTTTTTTTTTTTTTTTTTCTTGTTGTTTTCTTTTTTTTGTTTTTGCTTTTTTTTTTTTTTTTTTTTTTTTTCTTGTTGTTTTCTTTTTTTTGTTTTTGCTTTTTTTTTTTTTTTTTTTTTTTTTCTTGTTGTTTTCTTTTTTTTGTTTTTGCTTTTTTTTTTTTTTTTTTTTTTTTTCTTGTTGTTTTCTTTTTTTTGTTTTTGCTTTTTTTTTTTTTTTTTTTTTTTTTCTTGTTGTTTTCTTTTTTTTGTTTTTGCTTTTTTTTTTTTTTTTTTTTTTTTTCTTGTTGTTTTCTTTTTTTTGTTTTTGCTTTTTTTTTTTTTTTTTTTTTTTTTCTTGTTGTTTTCTTTTTTTTGTTTTTGCTTTTTTTTTTTTTTTTTTTTTTTTTCTTGTTGTTTTCTTTTTTTTGTTTTTGCTTTTTTTTTTTTTTTTTTTTTTTTTCTTGTTGTTTTCTTTTTTTTGTTTTTGCTTTTTTTTTTTTTTTTTTTTTTTTTCTTGTTGTTTTCTTTTTTTTGTTTTTGCTTTTTTTTTTTTTTTTTTTTTTTTTCTTGTTGTTTTCTTTTTTTTGTTTTTGCTTTTTTTTTTTTTTTTTTTTTTTTTCTTGTTGTTTTCTTTTTTTTGTTTTTGCTTTTTTTTTTTTTTTTTTTTTTTTTCTTGTTGTTTTCTTTTTTTTGTTTTTGCTTTTTTTTTTTTTTTTTTTTTTTTTCTTGTTGTTTTCTTTTTTTTGTTTTTGCTTTTTTTTTTTTTTTTTTTTTTTTTCTTGTTGTTTTCTTTTTTTTGTTTTTGCTTTTTTTTTTTTTTTTTTTTTTTTTCTTGTTGTTTTCTTTTTTTTGTTTTTGCTTTTTTTTTTTTTTTTTTTTTTTTTCTTGTTGTTTTCTTTTTTTTGTTTTTGCTTTTTTTTTTTTTTTTTTTTTTTTTCTTGTTGTTTTCTTTTTTTTGTTTTTGCTTTTTTTTTTTTTTTTTTTTTTTTTCTTGTTGTTTTCTTTTTTTTGTTTTTGCTTTTTTTTTTTTTTTTTTTTTTTTTCTTGTTGTTTTCTTTTTTTTGTTTTTGCTTTTTTTTTTTTTTTTTTTTTTTTTCTTGTTGTTTTCTTTTTTTTGTTTTTGCTTTTTTTTTTTTTTTTTTTTTTTTTCTTGTTGTTTTCTTTTTTTTGTTTTTGCTTTTTTTTTTTTTTTTTTTTTTTTTCTTGTTGTTTTCTTTTTTTTGTTTTTGCTTTTTTTTTTTTTTTTTTTTTTTTTCTTGTTGTTTTCTTTTTTTTGTTTTTGCTTTTTTTTTTTTTTTTTTTTTTTTTCTTGTTGTTTTCTTTTTTTTGTTTTTGCTTTTTTTTTTTTTTTTTTTTTTTTTCTTGTTGTTTTCTTTTTTTTGTTTTTGCTTTTTTTTTTTTTTTTTTTTTTTTTCTTGTTGTTTTCTTTTTTTTGTTTTTGCTTTTTTTTTTTTTTTTTTTTTTTTTCTTGTTGTTTTCTTTTTTTTGTTTTTGCTTTTTTTTTTTTTTTTTTTTTTTTTCTTGTTGTTTTCTTTTTTTTGTTTTTGCTTTTTTTTTTTTTTTTTTTTTTTTTCTTGTTGTTTTCTTTTTTTTGTTTTTGCTTTTTTTTTTTTTTTTTTTTTTTTTCTTGTTGTTTTCTTTTTTTTGTTTTTGCTTTTTTTTTTTTTTTTTTTTTTTTTCTTGTTGTTTTCTTTTTTTTGTTTTTGCTTTTTTTTTTTTTTTTTTTTTTTTTTTTTGATACTGGGGATCAAACTCGGGTACTTGATTTTGCGAGGCAGGTGGCAGAATCACTGAGCTAAATCCCCGGCCCTTACTCTAGTCTTTTGAAAATAAATTGGTGAAGCTGGGTGTGGTGGGTCATGCCTATAAATCCAGCACTTGGGAGGCTAAGGCAGGAGGGTCACTGTGAGTTCGAAACCAGCCTGGGCTACATAGTGAGTTCCAGGTCAGTTTCAACTACATAGTGTTTGCGAGGCAGGTGGCAGAATCACTGAGCTAAATCCCCGGCCCTTACTCTAGTCTTTTGAAAATAAATTGGTGAAGCTGGGTGTGGTGGGTCATGCCTATAAATCCAGCACTTGGGAGGCTAAGGCAGGAGGGTCACTGTGAGTTCGAAACCAGCCTGGGCTACATAGTGAGTTCCAGGTCAGTTTCAACTACATAGTGAGACCCTGTCTCAAAAAACCAAATTAAAAAAAAAAAGTAATTGGTGAATTTTTAAACTAAAACACTTTTTGTATATTCTACGAGCAATGGTAATAGAAACTTTGACTATAAAATAGTCCATCTGGATTCTTCTTAGGGAGAAGACTTCTTAGGGAGTCAGGTCTGCCCTGGTGCTTAACAACTTACCAGTAACAATGATGTCGTGACCCTTATGGGGTGCTTACCGTGACCCACATTACTGTATCACCCATTTAACTCTCATTTTACCATTAGGTGTCATCATTTTCATTTTACAGATGGGAAAGTTACTTAGTCAGTGACTGACAGTGTCCTGGACAGTACAAACAACACAAGCAGTAGCTCAGAAACGTGAAAATTATATGTTGACACCTACAGGTAGTTAAGGATTGTGGGAACATATTGTTTTTATTTGTGTATGTATTTAGCTTTCTTGAACACAGATGGTTGACAGATTTGGCATTTAAATTAATGAATGTGATACACAGAAACTCTCGCAATTTCCCTGGTAGAAAGAAGTATTGGCTAAGTCTCCCTGTCCTCCTTTATACCTTTTTCACTATTCAGTGCAGTCAGGGTCAGGATAGTACCTAGATGAGATTAGATATTTTATAAACTGGAAGCACAAACAAAGTGCCTTCAGGGGATAGCAGGTACATGATGAACAGGAGGCGGACTGTGCTTCCTAAATACCTTTATGTCTGCATGTTTATTTGTATTGGGACCCTGTGCGGGTCAAACCAGACAGTGCTGCACTGCATCCTGAGCCTCGGCCCACCACCCTGTGACTGTGCCTCAAACAGGAAGTGTGGAGTGATGGTTTGCAGGCATAAAACTTTCTTTGAAGTTGACTTTGTAGACCCCTCGTAAGGCCTGCTGCTGCCCAATTAACCTTGAACTCGGGGCCATCAGGCTGTATTATAAAGAATTTTAAGGGTTAATATGCTTAACAGATCTACCTCACTTTTTATCACCTGATACTTAAGAGACTTGATACTTAGAAAAAAGTTTAAAAAGACTTCAGTCAATACTTGTATACCTTCCATCCCTTTAGTGATTATTAATATAGTCCCATCTAGCCAGGCGTGGTGACGCGTGCTTGTAATCCCAGCATTCTGAGGCAGAGGCAGGAGGATTGCCATGAGTTCAAGGGTGGCCTGAATTGCCTAGTCAGACCCTGTCTCCAAAAATATTTATATCTTTAATTTCCCATCTTGATTTCACATACACTTTTGCTTTTGTACATATACATGCACACTCACTTCATTTGCAAGACAGTTGCAGACCTCACGGTGCTTTACCTTTAATACTTCCCTTGATAATTTCCTAAGCGTAGTTTCCTGTAGCCCTGATACTATCATCAGAAGAATACTCACAGTTCAACAGTGTCTTAGGAGAGTCTAGGTTCACATCTCTCTTAGTTATCCCAATAATGTTTTTGTTTGTTGTTTGTTCATAGTATGATCCATTTACATAAAATATAAAGCATGCAAAGCAGCATTATATATTATTTAGGGATGAATTCAAATGTAATAAAATGTAAGGATTTATGTGAGTACCACTAGGTGACCCTCTGAGGAAAGAAAAGACATGTACAGCGGAGAAAAAGTACATGAAATTTTTTCTTGCTTCACTAGAAGTATGTTTCTGAAGATGGGGCAGTTGAGCCTTTTTTATAGCCTATCTATGTTTGGAACATTTCTTCTTTGAAGAAGCACAAGGATATTTGAGATATAATGGTGAATAACCTAGAATTGGGAGCATTTTAACCAAAAATGTTAATATTAAAGTTTCCAGAGATGTTTAAAGACTAAAATTCTGTTCATCCACCTGGCCCTTGGATTGGTCTTTCCAGTTTCAGTGCTGTATATGTCGTTGGTGTCTTACAACTTCTGTTTCTAGCTCTCAACTTGCACCTTCCCTGTAACCTATGAAGGACTCCAGTTTACTGTCCTCAAAAAGAAAAATTCCTGGAGCCTCTTACAGAATTTGTCTCCTGCCCTTCTTTCAGAGTTCTTGAAGGTGTAGTCTGTGCTTGCAGTCTCATAATTTGTCCTCTAATCCAATACCTGTTCACAAAGATGTTCCAAAAAGTGTAGACTTTTTTTTAAAACAAAATTTAATTGTAGTAAAAGTCAGTCTTCTCTATGTTAATAGATATCTTTCCGCCGGCATTGCTTCTTCCCTTAAAGCGTTTTCATTTCTTGCCTCTGTGTGTTATACACAGGTATCTGTTGTTTTCCTCGTACCCACTGGACCAGCTGTCAAAGTTTACTAGTCCTCTTGACATTGTTTCATTATCCTCCCCACCTCAGTCTTCATTTTCTTGTCTTCTGGATGTCTTTTCAAGCTCAACGTGTCCCATATCCTGGCGTATTATCTTACCTCCATACCACTGCCTCCTTTGGGATTCCCTTGCTGAAGTAAGCAGTCTAGAATCCTCAAAATCATGCTTAATGCTTCCCTCCTTCCTAGCTCATGATCCACTGGTTTACCATGCTATGCTGATTTTTTAAACTCCAAAATAGCTGTGTTTTTCTCTGTCCCGAGTGCTGCATAGCCACATTTGAGATGCTCGCCATCTGGTCTGGACAGTACCCCCAAAGAAAGTCTTTTCCAGCTTTTTCACTTCTACTCTCACCCTGTTTCTTAAACTGGAAGCCAGTTGTGATCCAGGCACTATATTTGGTTTTTAAGTCCAGTATTAGTAGATTTCCATACCCATGGACTTAAATTTTGTCTGTGGTTTCTTCCAAGCCGAAGTGGTAGTGTTGAGTGTTTGGCACAGACCATCTGATCCACAAAAATATTTATCATCTGGACCCTTACAGAAAATTTGCTGACGCTGGACCAAAAACTTGGATAATTTAAAAAGACATCTTGAACTTTCTGAAGAGCTATTTGAAATTGTGCGTCTAAGATTCTCTTGTATTCTTAGAGGAACATCTCATATTCCTTGGAAACACTGAAAAACCTAAGTAATATTTACTTTTGAAGCTCTTCTAGTGAGATTTAAAATCTTTAAGTCAGAAAGCACATATTTTTATTGCTTGTTGTATACTATGTATTTTGTAAGAAATATATATTTGAATTTCCATCGTTCTAAATTCTTCCTGAATGTCCTGTTTTCAGTCATTTGAATTGTTACCAGTCTTTGCTCTACTACCGCATAATTTCTTTGACTAGATGTCCTGCAGTGCAGTGTTACATTCTGTTGAGGTGTGGTACTGAAGCATGAGAATGGGATGCTGATGACATTTTTGGATTTCAGGTATTTCTAATAATGTATAGCCTTCCAAATCTTTGTCTGCCTGGAGCATTATAGCCTATAAATGTTCATATTTTGTATTACGCTCAATAAAACTCAGCTGTCGTCTTCTAGCAGCACAGGAATTTGTGATCAGTCTTTTCTGGGAAAGAATTAGGGATAGTCTTGTACCTAGTGATGTTCCTGTATATGTTTATCCTCCAGGTAATTTAGAACAATGGCTTTAGCTTCCTTTCAGAAAGGAGAAATAACATTGGACTTTTTTCAACTCTGAAATCACCTCTGAGTATGTGAAACATTTTAGTTGTGACTCCTAAGGAGTCATGTTCTTTTCCCTCTTTCAGCTAGAATAATGTGTGCTCCCCCGATACCACCATTTAATTTTTCTTAAACTATAGCCTATTTCATAATCCAAAATACCTATGACTTATCCTTGGTAACCCAGTTTTTAAAAAATATTCTCTAGGTGTAGTTGAAAGTTTCAAGTAGATTCTAGATTTAAAATGGAGTTTTAGCTAATTTATTACTGGTGAGAGTACTCCTTGTTTTCCTGAAAGATGTAGGAACATGTGGTAAAAGACAGGCCTTGGTCACCTCACCATTTCTAAAGCAGTACGTGACCAGAGCCTGGGAGCAATTTTTAAAAACTAACATTAAAGATGACATTTCATTTGAAAAATGTTCCAGTGTTTGGTTTTTTTTGTTTTGCTTTCTTTGGACATTAAAAAGTATCATTAGAGTAAAAAAAAAAAGTCAGATCTGTTACTTCTGGTTGCTTTTATGTACAAAAGTTTATGCAGTTATATCTTTATGATTTTATCTTTTGCTTTTATTCCTTTACTATTATTTTTTATACACTGACTTAATACTATTCAGGCACTGAATATTCCTCCCCTCCCACTGACTTAAAATAATTAACCTCTGATGTATTACCTTGACGTGAGTGGGGCTGTTTGCAGTGCTCAGGTGTTGTCCCAGTGCAGTGCCGCTGAAGTGCTGTGTGTCATGGATTCCTTTCCTCAAGCTCTGCTGGCAATTTTCTTTCTTTCTTTCTTTTTTTTTTTTGAGAATTATTCTCTCATTTGTTTTACATGAATTTTAGTCACTTTTAATCATATAGGCTCTGGTCACCAAATTCTTACTGTGGAATTAAACTTAGACCATTTTTATGTCTTCTTATCCAGGAACAAGTTTCTAATTTAAGCAGGTTATACTCTCTGACCTCTAATACGATGTGGTCATGTAGGATTTTGAGGCTGGTTGGTGGTTTGTTGGTTGTAGTACTGGCAATCAAATTCAGGGTTGTGAACATGCTAGGCAATCATTGTACTGCTGAGCAACAGTCTCAGTCTGACTTTTAAGTATTTTAGTTAGACTCCAGTTAATTTTATGGCTCATAATGACTGGGATCTTTTTTTCTGTCATATGCTTTCATTGGTTATTCTCAGTGTGTAGGAAACTATTGCTTACATGTTAATGCGTTTTGTCTCCTTTCCATTATCTTTTTTTTTTGAGACTGAGTCTTGCTATGTACTTCAGGCTGGCTTCAAACTCAGAGGGGGCTGGGGCTGTAGCTCCGCACCAGAGTGTTAGCCTGGCACATGTGAGGTCCTGGGTTCAATTCTCCAGCAACGCAAATTTGTGGTGATCCTCCTGGCCCAACCTCCCAAATGTTGGTATTTCAAGCATGTCCCAGTGATCCGAGTCACCTGTATAGCTTTAAAATTTGTGAACGATGTATATATTTTTGATCTTTCTCTAGTCCTTTTTCCTACTACTCTTTTTAGCTCATCTTTTACTTAGTTTTTCTTTAAAAGAAAATGATGCAAGCTGAATCTGATTTTCCATATTAGAAAATCACCCTGATAGTGATGTATGTTTATTTTGTAAGCCTTTAATGACCTCTGGAGGTTCGTTCATTCATTAGGTCTGGGATATGACTTGAGCGTGTGTTTAAAAGCACTATGTGTACTCAGATTCTTAATTTAGTAGAGGACTATGATATTTGCAATATGCGCAAAACAATCTGAATGTAGTTATCTTAAAGGGTTAATATCTGTGGGATTTCCACTTACCAGATCATTATAATGAGAATAAAGAAACTGGGAAACTACCTGAAGCACTGGAACTGCCCTCCCTGTGGCCAGATAGCTAGATAATACGTATTTTATAGCAGAAATTCTAACATTACATCATTATGTGATTGGTTGTTTATGGTCTTTAATATTTGCTGCTGACTTTTATCATAATACTTTGGTGATCTTTCAACATATCATTTTTTTCTGTTGTCTCTTTTTTTTTTTTTTTTATGGTACCAGGGATCGAACTCAGGCCCTTGCGCTTGCAAGGCAGGTGGCAGAACCACTGAGCCAAATCCCTGGCTTCTGTTGTCTCTTAAGAAATATAGCTATGAAGGTTAATTAAGAAATTTTGGTTGCTGGGGATTTAGCTTAGTGGTTCTGCTGCCTGCTTCACAAGTGCAAGGTCCCAAGTTCGGGGGGAAAAAAAAAAAAATTTTTGTGAGAGCCAAGCCAAAAGTACTCCTGCTCTTATGCAGTCTGTCAGCTGAGTATGGATGCTGCTGAAATGGAAATACAATAGAGGACACTTTGGAATTCTTACAAACTTGTTATGAAATAAGAAACAGTTGTGTAGGTAGGCTGTTCCAGAAAACAGGAAGGGGGAGATCCCTCTGTGTTCCTAATACATTTCATCAGGTTTGGGCTATTTTCCCTTCCTTCTCTCCCATGTGAGTCCCTTCTTTCCTCAGCCAGGCCTTTTGAGCCTGGGTGCCCCATAACCCTAACATGTCACTATCCCCGGTTCTTCTGGAAGCCACCGTTCTTCTACTTGCTGATTTGTTAACAATTTCCTCCTCCAACACATGTGTATTGAGGGACTAATAATGTTCTAGCACTGCTGGGGTTTTAGGATTTGGCAGAACTGTCTGCCTCTGTGAAATACTAGAAATGGAAAGTTGTTGGCAGTGAAATAATCAATGCCCTTGTAACTATACTGCCAAGTGTTCTATCTTATTAGGGATACATATGTATTTATATTTATTCATTTTTTTTTATTCTTTATTTAGTGTAATTTTGAAAATGACTAAAACTAAATAGTTGTACTGCTTCTTTATTCTAGATATAAACCAGAATACTTCAGGATCCCATTATGAAAATTCCCAGCGGGGACCTTTGTCTTCTACAAGTGACTCTAGCACAAACTGTAAGAATACTGTTGTAAACGACTTGTTGGAAAAAGAAGCATGGCCCTCAGCCCCTGGCAGTGATCCTGAGTTGGCTTCAGAATGTATGGATGCTGATTCTGCCTCCAGTTCTGAATCAGAGAGAAACATCACTATCATGGCTTCAGGGAGCACAGGGGGTGAGAAAGATAGCCTTCGGAGTAGCACTGGACTTGGTTCCCAAAACAAGTTTGTGGTTGGTAGCAGCAGCAATAATGTGGGCCATGGAAGTAGTTCTGGGCCGTGGGGTTTTTCCCATGGAGCCATAATAAGCACATGTCAGGTCTCTGTGGATGCTCCTGAAAGCAAATCAGACAGTAGCAACAATAGAATGAATGCTTGGGGCACTGTAAGTTCTTCATCAAATGGAGGGTTAAATCCAAGCACTTTGAATTCAGCTAGCAACCATGGTGCCTGGCCAGTATTAGAGAACAATGGACTTGCCCTAAAAGGGCCTGTAGGGAGTGGCAGTTCTGGCATCAATATTCAGTGCAGTACCATAGGCCAGATGCCTAACAATCAGAGTATTAACTCTAAAATGAGTAGTTCTTCTACCCATGGTACCTGGGGAAGCCTTCAGGAAACTTGTGAATCTGAAGTAAGTGGTACACAGAAGGTTTCATTCAGTGGTCAACCTCAAAATATTACCACTGAAATGTCTGGACCAAATAACACTACTAACTTTATGACCTCTAGTTTACCAAACTCCGGTTCAGTACAGAATAGTGAACTGCCTGGTAGTAATACAGGGGCCTGGCGTGTGAGCACAATGAATCATCCTCAGATACAGGCTCCATCAGTTATGAATGGCACTTCCCTCTCTCACCTTAGCAATGGAGAGTCAAAAAGTGGAGGCTCTTACGGTACTACGTGGGGTGCCTATGGTTCTAGTTACTCTGGAGACAAAAGTTCAGGCCCCAGTGGCCAAGCTAATGGTGACACTGTGAATGCAACTCTAATGCAGCCTGGCATGAATGGGCCTATGGGCACTAACTTTCAAGGTAACACAAATAAAGGAGGAGGTGTATGGGAGTCTGGGGCAGCAAATTCCCAGAGTTCATCATGGGGAAGTGGAAATGGTGCAAATTCCGGAGGAAGTCGGAGAGGATGGGGAACCCATGCACAAAACACTGGCACTAATATACCCAGCGTCGAGTGGAACAAACTGCCTAGCAATCAGCATTCCAATGATAGTGCAAATGGCAATGATAAGAAGTTTACAAATGGATGGAAATCTACTGAGGAAGAGGATCAGGGTTCTGCCACATCTCAGACAAATGAGCAAAGCAGTGTATGGGCCAAAACAGGAGGTGCCGTGGAGAGTGATGGTAGTTCGGAAAGCACTGGACGCCTGGAGGAAAAAGGAACTGGGGAAAGTCAGAGTAGAGATAGAAGAAAAATTGATCAGCACACATTACTCCAAAGCATTGTGAACAGAACTGACTTAGATCCGCGTGTCTTGTCCAACTCTGGTTGGGGACAGACTCCTATTAAGCAGAATACTGCCTGGGATACTGAAACATCACCTAGAGGGGAAAGAAAGACTGACAATGGGACAGAGGCCTGGGGAAGCTCTGCAACACAGACTTTTAACTCAGGGGCATGTGTAGATAAGACTAGCCCTAATAATAATGATACCTCATCTGTATCAGGGTGGGGCGATCCCAAACCTGCTCTGAGGTGGGGAGATTCCAAAGGCTCAAACTGCCAGGGTGGGTGGGAAGATGATTCTGCTGCTACAGGAATGATCAAGAGCAATCAGTGGGGGAACTGCAAAGAAGAGAAGTCCGCATGGAATGATTCGCAAAAGAACAAACAGGGATGGGGTGACGGACAAAAATCAAACCAAGGTTGGTCCGTTTCTGCCAGTGACAACTGGGGGGAAACGTCAAGGAGTAACCATTGGGGTGAAACTAACAAGAAATCCAGCTCAGGAGGTAGTGACAGTGACAGGTCTGTTTCTGGGTGGAACGAACTTGGTAAAACTAGTTCATTTACTTGGGGAAATAACATAAATCCAAATAATTCATCAGGATGGGATGAATCTTCTAAACCTAATCCCTCCCAAGGATGGGGGGAGCCTCCAAAGTCTAATCAGTCTCTAGGTTGGGGAGATTCGTCAAAGCCAGTCAGCTCTCC
Organism: Fukomys damarensis; assembly: GCF_012274545.1. Lineage (NCBI taxonomy): Eukaryota > Metazoa > Chordata > Mammalia > Rodentia > Bathyergidae > Fukomys > Fukomys damarensis. The sequence continues at coordinate 4,350,353 of NW_022900946.1, read as the reverse complement.
AGACTGGAACAAGCAACAAGATATTGTTGGATCTTGGGGAATCCCACCAGTTACAGGCAAACCTCCTGGTACAGGCTGGTTGGGGGGACCTATACCAGCCCCAACAAAAGAAGAAGAACCCACAGGCTGGGAGGAACCATCCCCAGAATCTATACGACGCAAAATGGAGATTGATGATGGAACTTCTGCTTGGGGAGATCCAAGCAAATACAACTACAAAAATGTGAACATGTGGAATAAAAATGTCCCAAATGGCAGCAGCCGTTCTGACCAGCAAGCACAGGTACATCAGCTGCTGCCATCTGCAAGTGCCATCTCAAACAAAGAGGCAAGCAGTGGCTCTGGTAAGCTTTCATTCTATGGAGTCTCGTGGTCTTGCCGAATATTTGCAGGTTTCTGAAAACAAGTTTTGTATCAGCTTACTGTTACGTGTTTAACAGACTGCTTCGGTGTGTACACAGGGCCTTTGTGTCCTAATCTATAAGAGTTCGAGGGAAATTATAGGGACACATTCACCCAGCTAACATAGCTTCACCTTCGGCTGTATCGTCTGAATCTTGTGTACTCCATTCTCTGTCAGGAGTGTAGTGGAAGGTGGAATTGGAAAACTAGGGTCAAGTGGGAATGGTGTGTGCTTCTCTCAGTTGTGAGTTAGGCCTTACCTTTTTGGTTTACTGGACTAAAATACCTCAGAAATCAAGTATCTAAGAACACAGTCTTCCAAACATTGAGTGCTATATTTGTCCTTTGAAGGGAGGCCCTGTCTCCTGAGTGCTGTGGATCAAGCCCGGGGCCTTGTGCCTGACAGGCATGTGCTCTGTCTGTGAGCCGCGCCTCCCAGCTGGGACTTTCTAAGTAGGCCTAAAGTCCTAGTCTACTAAACAGTGTGTATGCATGAAGATTTGACAGTACCCTTCTAGGGTATTCCCATTTCCCTTTCTTACAAAAATCTGATTCCTATCTCTGCAAATTATTTTGGTGGAATTTTCTTGGAGGATAATTGACGTTATTTTTGTTAATAGAGGATTTATTGAACAAGTACTCTAGTTGGACGTAGAAAGGATTTCATGAACTGACCTTTCAGCACCTAATTTTTTTTAGCCCAAGTCTAATGTATTGTATTAATTTAGGTTTAATTCTTAGAAGTAACAGTTATGTATCTAAAAGGAAGCCCTTTGTTTTGGGTTTTTTTAAACAAAATGTCTGTGGTTTCTGTTTACTTGGCTTTTGACAACTTGAACCTAATAATACAGGTTTTTGAGTAGATATTGTCCGGTATATATAGAAGCAGGATGCTTACCCATTGTTAGTCATCAGCTATTGTAGGAAGATTACGATTTCAGGAAAAGTTATAATTAATAGTGTAGATTTTTATACTATTAACCCAGCTTCATCACCTGCTTCATTCAGTTCATTAGAAATGATTCAGAATGACTTGACTCTACTCGTCCTCAAGAGGGATGATCTATCATAACTGAAGTTACTCAAAAGAATTTGCTCTAGGCCCAGAGAGCAGTTGTGAAAGATGTTTTACCAAAAAGCACACCATACAGTTAAATTACATTAATAGGAAATCTGTCTTTATATAAAACAGGTTCTGTCTTTTTTTTTCCCCCTCAGTCATAGCATCAGTATTGAATACGTGAAATGGAGTTTTTCGTCTTGGGTTTCCTAAGTATTTCTTATTGTCCCTTATTCTCCTGTGCCTGCTTACCAGCTGTGCTGATGACTTCTTTTCCCATACTCTCTAAAGGCTGGGGTGAGCCCTGGGGGGAGCCTTCTGCTCCAGCCACAACTGTGGATAATGGTACTTCAGCATGGGGTAAGCCCATAGACAGTGGCCCCAGCTGGGGGGAACCCATTGCTGCGGCATCCAGCACATCCACGTGGGGCTCCAGCTCTGTCGGTCCACAGGTGTTAAGCAAATCTGGTAAGTTAACCGTAATCCCTGGTAGCTGTTCTGAAATGGTGGTGATGACCTGGTGACCACAGCTAAAGAATTGGATAATGTGTCTGTGTTATTTATAGTATGGCATATTAGATGATGTTCAGTACTTGGCTCTTTGTGTTTTTAGCATGGTTTGCCCTTTTATCTTTCTGAATTTTCTTCTTCACTTGTCTCCCTTAGAACTGTAGCTGTTAGTGATCTGCAAATCCTTTGCCATATCTGAATTACATTTTACCAGGTGGGACCATTTAGAAATGGTCCACCAGTTTTCACGCTGTCTGATCCTAGAGACTGAATAGCATAATGTGGGACGTGTGGTGTGTCCAAACTGACAGTGTTCCCCAGGAAATGAGCAGGCTCAGAAGGGACCCCGAGGCACAGATCAGCATTCTCATTGGTCCTCGGTATTGGGTACAGGATTCTTGTAGGAATCCCAGTGACCACCTGTATGGATAAACGCTTCTGCTTTTGACTTTGAATGCTCTTTGGCCACTCCTTTTTAAAATATGTATTAAAGTTGATGCCTTTTCATTTCATCATCTCTATCCTCTGTTACCGTGCAGATTGTTAAGTAGGTACAAACATGAATGCCACCATTGTCCAGATTCAGAAATGCTCTGATTTGTAAAAGCATGGGAGATTTATTGAATTTTTAAATAAAAATGAATTCTTTTTAATGGAACTTTTATAAAGCTTGTGTTCACATAATATATGTGATTTGGGAAGAGAATAAGTGTTGTTTAGTTCTCGCTCCACTCTTTAAATGTATGCTTATCTTCAAGAAAGAATTGCTTTATTAAAGTTGGTTTCTCTTTATATCACAAATCCATAATCAGGGCCAAAATCTATGCAAGATGGCTGGTGTGGTGAGGATATGCCATTGCCTGGAAATCGCCCTGCTGGCTGGGAAGAGGAAGAGGATGTAGAGATTGGAATGTGGAATAGTAACTCATCTCAAGAGCTTAACTCATCTTTAAATTGGCCACCATATACCAAGAAAATGTCATCGAAGGTAAACATTTCAAGGGCAAAGCTCTTGAAACTTTAAATTCCAGAGGTAGTTTACCCACAGAAAACTAATCTTCTGTCTGCCTGTTTATGGCAGTCAGTACAGTCCAGGCAGTCCCCAACTTAGGTATAGCCTCTTCTATGGGCAGCCACCTAGAAAAACGTAAGACCAGAGGAACTTCCTTTCTCCCCACTGCTACAGCTTGGGATTTCTCTCCTCCTCCCCTCTACCATGCTGCCTGGAGCAACCCCTGATTCTCAGGTGGTGCCTGCAGTGGTGAGGATGAAGAGAAGGGCAAATCTCCACGTTGACTTTCCATTCCGCTGCCAGTTCATCTCCCATCCCACCTCCTCACCTGGAGTCCCCAACTTCCCTCACCTGGACTCACCATTCTCCTTATTCATCCACCATCTTTATCCCTTTCCCATTCCAAAAGGTCCTGGACAGAAATACCCAGGAATGGACAGTTTGATTTTGTTCTTACATATGGACAAATCATATTCCCAAACCTGGCTTTATATCAGAATCATGTATTAAAAGTGTGTTAAAAGTATCTGTTAAAGGTATGGTTTCCTGTACCCAGATCTACGGATGTTTTGGAAACCAGGCCAAATTTCTGTACTGAACAATCTCCCCAAATGTCTCTGATGCAGAGCCAGGTTAAGGAACCACTATTTAAAGCACTTGTTCTATGGAGTGGTATTGGGAACTGGTATCAGATTCTCCTGGGGGATGTCTACAAAATATGTGCCCTGCCTCCCAAAGTGATTCTAGTATGTCCTCCCAACCTTGTCTAAGAATGATTACGTTTCAAAGGACCTTAGAAGTCAGATATCCAGTGAGCAGCTGGATGAGCTGACTGCCAAGGTTTCCACCCTTTTCATCCTGGGATTCAAAGTCTAGGACCTGCTATTTTCATTTTATAATTTTTCATTTGGCTGAATTTACCTATTTTCTTGCCATAGAGCTTATGAAGTGCTGCTACATGTTTACATAAGTCATTTGATCCTCATAACCTTCAAAGATAGGATGCTTAGAAATATGAGACTGGAAAAGGTGGTGACTTGCCCAAGTTGTATAACTAGTAAGTGGCAGAGCAAGGACTTAAGTTTAGGTCTTCCAGTTCCAAACCCTGTGTTCTTCCCACTGGACCATGCTGTTTTGTGACTTTGTCTTTCCTTACAGGGTCTGAGTGGCAAAAAAAGGAGAAGGGAAAGGGTGTGTAGCCTTTTTACTCTTTCTCCTTTGTTTCTACTAGTAAAATTCTTTAGAAAGCAACTGCAAACATATATTTAGCTTCTGCTGTGTGCCAGGTACTGTGCTTGGTGCTGGGGATTCAAGTACACTTAAGATATGAGCTGCAGCTTCAAGAAGCTCATAGTCTCATGTGGGGCCTTAGGAGAGCGAGAGCTTCATACGTGTGTCAGCTGGAATGTGGAAGATGCCTGGGTGGGATGTGTTACGGGAGATAGGACCCTGAGATGACCAAATGTAGAATTTCTATAAGAAGTGACAAGAAATCATATATTATTTATATCAGAATCAAATCTGGCTCTCTAGTTAGAGTAAGGATAGATTATAGAAGTGTTGTCAATATCATACCGAAGAATTTGAACTTTATGCTATATAAAATACAGAGCCAGTGTAATGGTAGAAGGTAATGTCAGTGGACTTTTTAAAGAGAGCTAGCCCAGTGATAGAATGAACTCAGGACAGGCCTGGGTGTTGGGGATCTCAGGAAGCCTCTTGCATTAATTCAAGCTAGAAAGGAGGGTTTGATTTGGGAACCAAGAATGGATGTAGAGGGAAGAGGACTGATTTGAGAGACATTTCAGAATAGGAGAGACAAAAGATCTTGGCAGCTAGTTAGATGTGGGTCTGGGAGTGAAAGAGGAAAAGGAATTAAAGAGGACTTCAGAAACCTTGGTGAGGGTTAGATGCTTGCTTCAGAGACCTGCATTTAGGGGGGAAATGATGAAGCTATGTTCTGTTTCACAGTCAGAAGGAACAGGCTATAGCAATGGGAAAGGAAAATGAAGCCAATAAACTGACTGAGAATGGCCCTGTGATCTTCACATAAATGAGAGGCCTCAGTCTCTGGTTTCCAGCCTCTCTACCCACCAGCCTGCTGCTCACCCTGGGCCCTTAACTCAGGCCTCGGTGTAGTAGTGTCCATACCCATCCTGCGAGTGCTGAGTGGGAAGAATCCCATCTTCACGTTCTGCTGGGACTATTGTGTTCTTGGCAGCACAAATTAAAAATTTTAAGTATTTTTTCATGTGATAGCACATGGTGTTTTATCACTATATTGAAGATAATTAAATTTTAGGTTAAATTGGCTTCTTTGAACTAACTTGACAACCTAAATTACTATTTTTTACTTTGGTGTGAGAATCCAAAAATCCAAAGTATAATATTAAAGTCTGATGTCATGAAGTCCATTTGTAGGTCGGGAGCTGCATTACTTAGAGATTGTTTTCTCTTTGTGGGTCACTGCAGCCCTTGCTTCTGTCTTTTCCTTCTGACTGCTTGCCTTTAGAGATTTCTCTGTACATTACAGCTATACCAGAGGACTGGAGCAAAGGAAGTTGAAAATCAAATAAGTTGATTTTTTAATTGTTAACAACTCTGATAAGAGTTGGAGGAGAAATTATTGGCTAAAAATGAGAGTTGGGAATTGTCTTAAAGTTGTATTAATCCATCACTATACCCAGATAAATAGAGATGGCCATGGCATCTTCTCTATTCTTTTATTTTACAAAGGGAATGATGAAAGGTGGAAACAAGCAAGAAGAAGCGTGGATAAATCCGTTTGTTAAACAGTTTTCAAATATCAGTTTTTCGGTAAGTGTATTTTCTCAGCAGCCTTTCCCCTTTGGTGATGGTCCATAATTCCAGTTTCATTTTTTTGTTTTCTTCAAAATTACTCTTCATCTTTGAGACCTTAAAGTATGATTAAAGATGGTGTAAAATTGGCCTTCAAGTTTTTATTCTTAGAGTTGTAAACTGTGAAAATTTGATCTCTTGGGATTTTGCATTAAAATGAAAAAAAAACTTCATGTTTCACATGAACTTTACAGATAACAATTGTAAAAATACCCTTTATTTGCATTGATAAATTAAGGTCTACTAAAATGTTGATATTTTTTCTTCAGAGAGATTCACCAGAAGAAAATGTACAGAGCAATAAGATGGACCTTTCTGGAGGTGAGAGAAGAATTAAATCAGTTTGAGTTTATATTTATGACAGGTGAACAAACAAATCTACAATGTGACTTCACTACAAGAGCCCTTGGTCCCAGCCGGGAAGGGGGAGGCTGACTGCGCTCCCAGCTTCTCCCATGTACATTAGAATGCTGCGGGTAAATGTGTTTGTGTCCCTTTGAAGTGCGGGTCACTGTGCTAATCTGAGGTTGTGGTATTAATCTGATTACCTCAGAGTTCTGGCTCAACCTGGTGCATTGTTATCCAGGTTGAGGGCATTTAGTCTTCTTCCCGAGAAAACCTCCTATATAAAGACCCAGGCATGTGACATACAGGAGAAATGGCAAGTAGTTCTATGTAATGATGCAAAAAGTACAAAATTGGTGGTTGGAGGAGGAAGAGAAAGGGGAAAGGCAATGGTACTTCACCTACATGAAGATGCTGGAAAGGTAAGTAGGCCCTGATGCTAAGCCAGGTAGAAATTGGTTGTGGTAGTAGCCTGTGGTTATTTTCAGGCTTCCACTAAGAAAGTAGATGGACTAATTCAGTGTGCATGTGGAATTAGAGTCACCAGAATTTGAAAATTTTAAACACTTTGTTATAGAGGGTGAACATATGATGAAAGATGACTCTTAGCTTCTTTACCTGGACACTTTAGAAGATAATAGTGCTCTTGTGTTAGTCTGACCAACCTCAAGAGAGAGAAGCTGGGTAATTTGCAAAAGGAAAATTGAGTACAAATGTAAAGAATTACTAACTCTGATGAAAAAATGATAAGTAGTGAGGGTTGTTTTTTGGTACCAGGGATCGAACTTGGGTCCTTGTGCTTGTGAGGCAGGTGGCGGAACCACTGAGCTAAATCCCTGGCCCTAGTGAGGGTTTGTAAAGGAACTCTAAAGAATACATGAGTAGCAGCCAGAAGTCATGAAACTTCAACCTCGAGTAAGGGGCCTGAGGAAGAGACAGTCCCATGCCTGCCCTTAAGCACTGCCAGGGCTCACAGAAGTCACTGCAGTGCCGCCCCATGGGGCTGCTGCAGCAGAGCTCCAGAGGGTGCTGGCTGCGGTTCTGGTGAGCTGAGCTTTGTAGGGGCCTGGTGCTGGGAACACTGCTGTGCTGCAGGGAGAGTGTGCTGGACTGGGGAGCCAGAGTTTTCCTCTCGCAGCATCTCTGTTCCACCCTCTGCAACAAAGCCTTGGTGCCAGTAAGCACATGAAAAACATGTCAGGGTCTCGGGGACACCCCCCCCCCCCCCCCC
>NW_022900946.1:4324698-4342877 GCF_012274545.1 Fukomys damarensis | reverse complement strand
TGGGGGACCCCCCCCCCCGCCTTTAATGGAGCAGCCTAAAGGGATGAATTTGGAACTCAGAGGTAGCCGGTCAGTGTCGCTGCCGCTTCGCCCCAGCCAGCCTGGCCCTCTGACTGCTCACCTTCCACACACTCACCAGCACAGCAGCGGCCCTGCACTTCTGCCTGCTTTCTCACAGGTATGGAAGAGGACAGGCGCAGTCCTGGGAGATGTCATTTTTGACTCTGGCTGTGTTAATTCCCCAGCAGGTTCTCTTGCTCAAGGACCAAAGAATAAAGTTAAGGTAAAAGTGGGAGAGAGAAAGGAGGAAACAGTTGCCCCATACAAATTCAGACATAGAAATATAATAGAAGAAAGCATATAAAACCACAACAGGTTCAGGATCACTCACCCAAAATGCTTAGGACCAAAATTATTTCAGATATTAGAGGTGTGTATGTGTTGTATTTTAGAATATTGCATAGTAAGCATCCTAATCTGAAAGGCTTGAAATCCAAAACTCCCACATGTAACAAACTTCAGATTTTGGATTTTCAGGTTGAGTTGCTGACCTTCTACATCCTTATTTTTGTAGTTGATCCCAGCCTGTGACGGGCCCTAATGGCTGCTTTTAGACTTCCTATTCCTTCCCTAACTCTTCTCTTCAGCTGGGCACTAATGCTATTCTTTCACTGGTGGAGTGACCTGAACCTTTATTCCTGAAGATTCTGAGCCCTCGCTCATCTTGCCTCTTTTGGTTGTTTCATGAATCTCTGCTATTAGGTGTGGAAGTACTGAGTCTTTCCTACCTTCATTCTGTATCAGAAAGCCAATTTCTCCTGTTATTCAGTCTTTCACTCCAGCCCGTGGGCTAGCCATCCCTTTTTTGTTTTTTGCTGGTTCATGTCATGAGGATGTAAAATGTCTGGGTGGCAGTCTTCATTTCCATAGGTAGTAGACCCATTTTCACTTCTTTAGCTGAAGCATTTTCTCACTCACAGACTATGTTCTATAAACCAACAGAGTTGTCAGAACAGGAAGCAAGAATTCTGTAAATAGCCTTGGGTATAACTGAGAGAAGCCACTCCCACTTCCACCTTTTGTTCCGGCACCTAGAACTCCAGTCCTGGGGGAGGCACACACTGTGTCCTATAAGACTAACACCTGTCCTTTTAGGGTGTTGTCTGCTAACTTGCTTTGTAGCTGAGTCTTCATTAAGTCATTCTACCTACTATGGTGAACTGTTTCCAGATGATGGCACATGTAGTAAGATCAGTTAATTCCATGAGCCTATTGCTACACTTTCTTTGCTATAAGAATTCCTGACCTGGCACAATGCTATGAAAAATGCCACGACAGTGGATAAGATATTCTGTAAGACTCTGGGTGTTAGCAGCATTATAAAAGTCCATGTTCAGAGTATACATCTAATCCTGTGAGGACAAATCTCTGCCTCCTCTATGAGTCACTGAGTGGCAGAGAAAGTGCTGCGGTGGTCTGGGGGACCTTAGAAGTCTACACTCCAAGGTGTTGGAAACCTGTCCAAGGAGAGGTAGCTCAATGGACACTGCTACAAAATGGTTTAGAAGTCCAGGAGAGTGCTGGGAGCTGCTGCTCAAGAGTGCTGCTGACCAGTCAGAAGGTGGACATGCTCCAGACCCTGCCCAGTGAGCCCTGAACAGAAGCCGGACTCCTCCTGTTCTCTCTCCAGCGCCGTCTACTGCCAGGCCTCAGTGCCAGCTGGCAAAGGAGAACTATTAGAGGTCCAGATACATTTTCAGAGCCTCCAAAAGGGGCCAATTTGGACCTGGGGGACAATAAATGAATAACTGGCCATTATTTAAGACTTTTTTTATAAGACTGTAATAGACGTGGCAGGTTTGATAGATAAAATACTGTTTTGAAGTTGCTGTAAAGAAATAGGTAGTGATGTTCAGTAAACATGGAATGTCTGCATGTTGAGTTCAATTAGAGATAACGTGAAATTAATTAGACTTACTAGTAAAAAGCCATAAAAATAAATTGACCTGCAAGAATTACAGAGTAATGGACCTGAGACAGACAGGGAGTAATGACAAGAAAAAGTGATCTTGAGAGAAGCAGGACAAGAGCATAGACTGGAAGCCAAGTTCTAAAAAGGAGAGTGGCTGGCGTCCCCTCCTGCCAGGGGCTCTGGCGCGTCATCAGCATCTGAAGGGCCTCTTGAGAAGGTCAGTGGCTTCGGGGCAGAGCTCCACAGTAGGCACTTGGCTTACTTCCTGAGGGGCTGGGAGCAAGATTGGTGGTTTATGGAGCAGATGTGGCACTGCTCTTAAAAGAACTTTACTGGAGAGCCCTGTGGGTCACTAAGAAGGGACAACTTGGCGACGCCTGTGCAGAGTTGAGTTGTCCGGCCCTGGTGACAGGCTTAGCCTGGAAAGGAGAGTTCCAAGCGACGGGCTTGAGAGAGTAGGGCACTGTGGGTGGGGCAGAGCACAGGAGGAGGTCTCATGCAGGGCTCTGAGTGCTAAAAGGCAGACCTCAAACCCATCTCCCAGAGGAACTGTACGTTAAGAAATGAATGGCATTTTGGAAATGTACTGATTCTAGGAAGTTTTTTCTGTTGTTAAATTTTATTTTATTTTCCACTCGCCTGGATTGAGGGTGTTTTGATCATGGCAGACAGCTCAGAGCGGCAGCTACAAAGCTGGTTAAGATAGGAGGAGTGAGGGAAAATGGGGAAGAGGCACAGGGAGAGGAGCTGGAAGCCTCTGTTAGCAGTGAGCGCGGGCACTTGAGGTGGCTGATGATGCAGGGCCGCACTACGTGTGGAGCCCGAGCTGGGTGTTTTGTTTAGGGGCTACTTGAATGGAGATTACCGCTGATACCATGACAGGAAAGTCTGGGGGAAGCAGATTTCTAGAGTCAAAACACTTGGGACGCTGAGAATTCCGGTGAGCCACAAATACAACTGAACATGCAAGAATCATGAGCAAGCATCGGGCCCAGTTGTGGAAAGGGAAAGGCCAGCCTGCCCCGTGTTTTGAAAGAGAGGAAGGAAAAGAGCTTGAGATAAGATGGTAACTTAGGGGCTGTCCGTATCCAACAAGGAAAACTTTGCAGGAAGTATTTCCACGAGAGAGGGTCACATTTATTGCGGAAGAGTCAGAATGAGAGGAGTCACGGACAGAGAAGGCCTTAAGGGAAGGGAAAGACTATTTTGTCTGGCCTCCAGCTTTGTCGTCTGCTAGAGGAGTGATAAGAGCAAGAGTTGCAGTTGCAAGCATTCACATAAAGAGTCCGCCAAAAAAATGGATGCACACTTCAGCGGGTCACCATACTAATAACATCTGGAGGCTGTTGCCGCCACTTTGAGCACCACTTGTAACTGTAGAGCTCGGAGGCAACACATTGGTCTCATGATGTCTCAGTAGATTTAGTGTTAAACTACTTGCACAAGTTTTTCTTTTCCTGATGTATACATTTTTTGTGGACTGTATAGAAAGCACTTAGTATGGTGCGTGAGTGTGCACTAAGTGGTTTGTCAGAGTGCCTTTTTTATTATTATTTTTATTGTTAATGGAAACTATTATAAAATTAAGCAGACTGGAAATGACTAAACATTTCCTAAATTATGTTGCTTAAAAAGTTTAAGGTTTCCTTCTGTTAGTCAGTTTTCAAGTTAATTCATTTGTAAATAACAGTGCTGAAATCCAACTTCACCTGTGAGGAATACAAGATTTTTGAAATGAAAATGCATTTTTCACATATCCCTGTCAAGATAGAAGGCAGTTTAGAAAGTATTTTCCTTTCTGTTGTAAATTTATCTGAAACCACTGAGTTATCTTCCTGTTGATAATACAGTCTCCTGCATTTATTAGGAATGTTACAAGACAAACGAATGGAGATAGATAAACATAGCCTAAATATTGGTGATTACAATCGAACGGTCGGGAAAGGCCCAGGTTCTCGGCCTCAGATTTCCAAAGAGTCTTCCATGGAACGCAATCCTTATTTTGATAAGGTAAGTTTGTTTTTCTTTTATCTCTGTCTGATAAACCAATATACGTAATAGCCTAAATCTTTACATTAATATTTTAGAACATTACATGTGATTTAAAATGTTATAACCCAGTGCCATATCCTATTAATGGGTCTGTAATTCATTGCCCCATTTATGTCTCAATTTAGCGTAGGAGTTGCTTTGTATTTTCTTCTTAATCCCATAGAATATGTTTGGCTCTTTTTTTGTGTGCTCTAGAATTAACACTAATCTGATCTCTTCTGTTTTCTGCCTGTTTCCTGTTGATGCTGGAATGTCATGTGACTTCTCTTCTGTTCCTGCAATGATTTCCTCCCTTCCACTTGTTTGCTTGGCTGGTGTTGCACATCTTTCTGTCTGTCCAATCAGGATGGCATTGTAGCAGATGAATCCCAAAACATGCAGTTTATGTCCAGTCAAAGCATGAAGCTTCCCCCTTCAAATAGTGCACTACCTAACCAGGCCCTTGGCTCCATAGCAGGGCTGGGTATGCAAAACTTGAATTCTGTTAGACAGGTAAGTCCAGATGTGTATTTTAGGCTCTCTGTTGAATGATTTGTATTAGTAATAAGATCTCTCTTACATGTAGTTACTGGTTTGAATCAGTAGTACAAAGTGGTAAGCAGACCTCTGTCCCTGTTTTGTCGTTTTCGTAGAATGGCAATCCCAGTGTGTTTGGTGTTGGAAACACAGCAGCACAACCCCGGGGCATGCAGCAGCCTCCAGCACAACCTCTCAGTTCATCTCAGCCTAATCTCCGTGCTCAAGTGCCTCCTCCATTACTCTCCCCTCAGGTAAATGTATTCCCATCGTGGTCTTCGCTGCTCACCTGGAAAAGAACCCTGAATAATTTCATATGTGAGTGAGATGACTAGTCAAGCATCGTATGCTTACTGGCTTCTTTGGGGTGCAGCATGTTTCAGTTAACTGTTATTATAAAAGTATGCGGAAAGATGGAAAAAGGGAGTTAATTCTTCATGTACCAATATTTTTGTAACACAACATCTTGGGAGAACAACAAAGTAAAACTGGCTGGCTTAAGATTCATCTTTGTCGTCTTTAAAAAGTATGTGTGAATAATAGTCAAACACAAAGACCATAACCACCCAGTGAATATGCCACTAATTTAAATGCTGTGTTGATAAGATACATGGTACATTTAGCAGGTCTGAGTTGTTTTATCAACATTATTAACTTAACATTGTGATCCTAAGGTTCCAGTTTCATTGCTGAAGTATGCACCAAACAACGGTGGCCTGAATCCGCTCTTTGGCCCTCAACAGGTAGCCATGCTGAACCAGCTATCCCAACTAAACCAGCTTTCTCAGATCTCCCAGTTACAGGTAATGCGCTTGTTTTCTACTCAGTGCTGCCAGACGGCTAGGCTATGTGCAGGGACTGCTGCGGAAACAGAGCAGGCATAGTCTAAGCTGAGCACAGCTTACAGTCCTTCCGAGGAGAGGAGACAGTGCGCCCCGGGAGCAGTGTGCGAGGAGTGCGGGGAGCTTTGAGATGGGGCTGGGCGTGTCTAGGATGGTGACGGGGTAAGGTGATCTGGACCACGTTCCTGTTGGTGTTGAAAGTGGAGATTGAACTGAAGATCGAGTTGTGCAGAATGGCTGGCAGCCAGCGTCCAAGGATAAGGCGGGGCGTGTCAGCATGGGTTGTGTGGCACAGTGGCTCTGTGGGTCGAGCGGCCAGTCATTCCAAAGCGTGTGGATGTAGGAGAGTGTCGTGGTGACAGCCTTTCTGCCATCTCTCCCCAGCGATTGCTAGCACAGCAGCAAAGGGCGCAGAGTCAGAGAAGCGTGCCTTCCGGTAACCGGCAGCAGCAAGACCAGCAGGTAGCCTGCTCCCTTCCCTTTGCAGGGCTGGCCTTTGCCTCGCTGAACTCAATGTTTATGTATCGTTTCCTTGAATATAAGAGGTTTGAGATGCCTTTATTAAAATAGAACTTCCATTAAAATACAACGAAGTATGTTGTCAGCTCTGTTCACCTTCCTTTTGAGAAACCAGTGAATTAATAAGGATTATGCAGGTGTCCGTAAGGGTTTTTTCCTCTACAAATTTCCCATGTTGTTGTTTTAAGGGTCGACCTCTTAGCGTGCAGCAGCAAATGATGCAGCAGTCTCGTCAACTTGACCCAAACCTGTTGGTGAAGCAGCAGGCTCCGCCATCTCAGCAGCAGGCACTCCATCAGCCAGCCATGAAGTCTTTCCTCGACAACGTCATGCCCCACACTACACCAGAGCTGCAGAAAGGGCCATCACCAATAAACGCTTTCAGCAACTTTCCTATAGGTGGGCTTCCCCTTGGCCACACGTGCCTCCTCTCTCCTTCACTCACTTCCTCCCCCGGACCATGCCAGCCTCCTGGCTGTTCTCTCAGAGCACTGTCGCAGTCCTCAGAGGTACAGCCTGCCTTGTGCTTCAGGGAAGGTCTCTCCATTCGAGGAAACTTCACTGTTGCAAAAATTCTACCCTCATTTAGAGTGGACCAAAAGGAGCCATTTCTTTTTAACACCCACATAATCTTAATTGTAGACTATGAAGGGATGGGGAGTCTGAAAACATTGTTATCAGAGAGATGTACTAGAGAATTTGAGCAGTATCGCTTTGGGGAAACAACTGGGAATGGTTATCATTGTGTGGGCTAGTTTTCAAAACCTGATTATCTATGAATAATTACTGATATAAATAAGAAAATGGGAGTGAGAGAAAGGATGGCTTTTACCACGCATGCAGTTGCTTCCCCCTTCAGCTTTTTCCTTTGGCTCACACTTTTACTTGCACTGTGTAAATTTCAGGTTTGTATGTCTTGTCCTTCCTAGTTCTCTTTTTTTCTTATTCCCTTGATTGTATTTTTGACTCCCATTTTCTGTTCATTTTGCTTCGACATTCGCCTTGTACCTGAAACTCTTTTTTTCTTATTCCCTTGATTGTATTTTTGACTCCCATTTTCTGTTCATTTTGCTTCGGCATTCGCCTTGTACCTGAACAGCAGTCTCTTTGTAAGCCAGCTTCATTGGTTACTGCTCTAGAAACTCAGTTACTGGCTGTTCTGAGCAGTGGCAGAGCTCGGGGCCTCCTGCCCCTGCTGCCGTCTCATCTTGGCTGGAGTGATGTGTGGTTTGGTGCAATGGACTCTCAGCCAGGGTGTGGACTGTACTTGGAGCCCTCGGGGTTGTGAGCAGTCTACATTTTCCAGAAACACATCCCTTGTGGTTACGCTGTGCCTGGCTGCTGCTGGCGGCATTTGGTGGTCACCTGGTGGTCTCACAGACGGTGGTATAGGGGGAAAAGTACGAGGACTAGGGAAATGTGTTGGCCCTCACCAATGCCAGTGAAGAGACAAATTTTAAATACAAGATTCCCTATTCTGGCTGACTTTTTAAGCGAGGGATGCATCTTTCTGAATTGAGAAAGTCTGTTTAACCCACACAGACTTCAGGGCAGTTGTCTAGAATAGGTCACCACAGCCTGTTGGTCAGCTTGGAGCCATTGCCTGCTTTTGTAAATAAATTTTTTTTTGGTATAGGGGATCGAACTCAGGACCTTGCGCTTGCCCAGCAGGTGTGGCACCACCGAACTACATCCACAGCCCTTGTAAATAAAATGTTATTGGGATACACAGCCATGATATTTAACATCATCCATGGCTGTTTTGTGGCTATAGTAACTGATTTGCATGAAGGCAAAGGGGCCATAAAACCTACGATGCTGTATTAAGCTTTTTAGAAAAAATTGCCAATTCTTATTCTAATCAGTGGCCATAAGACCACAAATTTGATTGCTCTCTGCAAAATGGGGGTGGTTTTAGAGAATTCCTATTAAATGTTTTAAGTTTGACAGAGTAGTATCACAAAGACTTTTATCAGATCACATAATTCAAAACCATTTAATTTGAAACTTTAGAATAAGAACCACTTGAGAGGGTGTTAAAGACTTTGGCTTCTCCCGGAAGGTTATTTTATGCACAGCAGTGTGGAGGGGGTGCTCTTTGAGACAGGGTCCCACTGTGTAATTCAGGCTGGCCTTGACCGCAGGGTGATCCTCCTGCCTTGGGTTCCCAACCACTTGGATTACAGGTATGCATCACCATGCCCAGCTGAGTCTTCCATTTTTTTTTAACAAGCTTTTTTTTTTTTGTACTGAGTTTTAAACTCAGGACCTTGTGCATGTGAGGCAGGCACAGTGCCACTGAGAGAACAAGCATTTCACGGAGTTCTGATGTTAATGGTTCTTGATTCACACTATAACATACTAGTTTACTGATCCATTTCATGACCCCATAGTATCTGACATTGAAATTTCTGTCCTTGTTCCACGAGAATATCTGAATTGGCCATGCCTCTTTGGCAAGATTCAAGTAATTTGTGCCTTAGCATATGGGGGTCTCCTTATTGGGTGACAACTACCTGTGTCCTGGGAAATGGAACCCAGGTCTTCTCAGTGAACTACATTTTCAGCATTTTTTTTTTTTTCTTTTTTTGGTACGGGGGATTGTACTCGGGTCCTTGCGCTTGTGAAGCAGGCCACCGAACCACTGAGCTAAATCCCCGGCCCATCAGCCATTTTTTTAAAACCTTGAGATAGGGTCTGACTCAGTAACTAAATTGCCCGGGCTGGACTTGAGTTTGTAAGCCTCAGCCTCCTGGAGTGCTGAGATCACAGGCATGTGCCATCAGCTTCCCTGTGGAAGACCTTTCTTCACTGTTTAAACGACAGCACCCTTCTGCCAGTCGGCCCACTAAAAACTGTTCAGTTTGCAAGAAGCTGAAGGCGATCGATCATATGCTTTGTATGTGGTACTCCAGGAAATAGCTAAGTCAGGCAACATATTAAGGTTAAACTGACAAACGTCATAGTTTGGCCCCTTAAGACTTTGTTCTTCTTATTTTGTCAAAGAGTTTAAAAATAATCAAAATATTTGAAGAAATCTTAGACATGCAGGTATAATCTCTCTCCTTCTGTCATCTGAGAAGCCAGCAGTGTAAGAAGAATTACTGTGTGTCCGTGGGTGTTGCTCACTCATAGCCTCACCACTGCTTTCTCCCCTGCTGTCTCTGCACCACTTTGGCCTGCAGCTCAGGGTCTACTCTGCCCTTATTATTTGGTTGCCACATTTGCAAGGTGATTTTATTAAGGAACATTAAGCAGGATTGGAAAATAGGAGACTAGTTTTGTATATTCTTCTAGAAATTAGTCATGTTACACCGGAAGAACAATGTGCTATATTTTACAAGATCTTTTGGGTTTTGTTTTGTCCTGTGAAGGCTTGAACTCAAACTTGAATGTAAATATGGATATGAACAGTATTAAAGAGCCACAGTCAAGACTGAGGAAGTGGACTACAGTGGACAGCATTTCTGTGAACACATCTTTGGATCAAAACTCCAGCAAACATGGTATAAATTCTGCTCTTATACTTTCACTTTAAAAATTATAAACTTGCAGAGTATTAAATTTGGGCCTTTATTGTTTCATATGTGTATTTCAGAGCCAAATTATCTTAGAGCTTTCCTCATTTTGTAAGTGTGCCTTATGTACAACAAACCTTTTTTCTTTAAAGCTTAAAATAACACTTTTAGCTGTGGACGGTGGCTCACACCTGTAATCCCTACACTCTGGGAGCCCCACCGGGGCAACTTAGCAAGATCAAAATATGAAGGGCTGGAGATGGAGCCAAGAACACAGTCCCTGGGTTCAATCCATAGTACTGCAGAAAAAGAGGGAGAAGGTTATTAAGGCTCAGTGAGAATAAGAGACTTTATAGTGAAAAATAGCCGGGGATTTAGCTCAGTGGTTCCACCACCTGTCTTGCAAGCGCAATGACCCGGGTTCAATCCCCGGTACCAAAAAATAAATAAATAAAATGAAAATGAAAAACAAAATTCACTCCTGTTTCACAAAGAGTGATCGGATGATGCATTTTTAAAAAAAAGTATTCCCCTTTTGGCAGTCAGTTGAGCTTCTCTGGTGATTTTATTATTATAGTGTATTTCTTAACATTTATTGAATGTAGTTGGGTATGTTCATAGGTGTTAAAATACTTCTTTTGTAAAGACACATTTTTCTTATATATTGCTATGTATAAATCATACAGATTTACATTGTCTTCTCAGCTGTTAAATTTCTTATAGAAATATCATTTTGATCTTATTTAATATCCATTCATTCCATATGTTAATGGTGTATCTTCTGATCTCCAAGGACTGCCAGACACCTGGAATTCATAAATAGATATGCCGGTATACACACAATTTACTGTGTGAAAATATGTGTCTAAAAATACTTAAGGAGGAATCATTAGCAAAAGGAAACCTAGACACCCTTTGTACAATGCAAGTGTAAAAGTTGGTTTTATAAAAGTTAGTGTGTCTATGATATAGTTCCACAGGAGCATTGAGTAGGAATGATTACAGGTGTGATGGGCCTGAAAAACTTACATGAGCCTCATCTTGAAACAAATTCTTAAGTTTACCCAACAAACAATGGAGGGCAGGCAACCAGGATGGCACAGTGGAGATAGAGCAGGCAGCCTGATGTGGACTCCGTGGGCGTTTCTGGACGTGAAAGTGCCAATGGAGAAGAATAGTAGATATAGAGCAAGTTGTGGGAAACTGTTAACGCCATATATGATTTTAGGAAATTCAAAATGGTCATTTCAAGCTGTGTTCAAAGACAGATGTGGACAATAAATCACAAGAAAACAAATGATCGCTTCTAAGCAAGGTTGTGTTTGCATGGACTTTAACATTCATTTTAGTACCCTACCTTTAAGGGTGTATAGTCACAGAGTATAGGGTAGAAATATAAATATCCTGATAGCAAAGGATACTGTTTTGTTTTTTTTTTTTTTTTCCACTGCATAAATATTATCTCACTAGGGGCCAGGAATTTAGCTCAGTGGTTCCACTGCCTGCCTTGCAAACACAAGGTCCTGAGTTCAATCCCCAGTACCAAAAAAAAATTCTCTTACTGGCATAAGTTTCCTGTCTCTTTGTCACTCACAGTATTCTTGACTATAATCCTGTCACATTTTTTTTCCCCTCCATCTCTTCCTCATTCAGCTTGAAAACCACAAATCAATTAGGCCAAAATACAAATGTTTTGAGATTGGGAAATAATTGTATGCTCACCTTCTACTCACTTTCAACCAAGCTATGGTTTTCATGTCCTTGATACCAGATGCGCTGTGATCATTTTCAGGCATTCTTCAAATAAAATGTTAGAGTGTTCATGTGGAAGGAGTGAAAGTGAAGTCTGTCAGCACACTGCTCTCGCATCTTTACATAATCTATAGGACATAGTTTGCAGCCTGCATATCTACTAGAAAGTTCTCTTGGTTTATTTGCGAGCAATAGGAGATAAATGTGCTAATGTTTTGCTCATCTCTGTCTTTTCAGGTGCTATTTCAAGTGGTTTCAGGCTGGAAGAATCTCCATTTGTTCCCTATGACTTTGTGAACAGCAGTACTTCACCAGCCAGTCCTCCGGGCTCCATAGGAGATGGCTGGCCACGTGCCAAATCGCCTAATGGCTCTAGCAGTGTTAATTGGCCACCAGGTGAGATGCCTACACCCTCTGCTGGGGCTTTGTTTCCATAAAGAGTTTGGCTACATCTGGATTTAGTGAGATACAGCCCCCCTTCTGTGTGATTGGGCTGATAAAAAGGAATGCAGAAACCATGAAGGAAAAGTCGAGCATAATGGCAGTCGTGCAAGTGTGTCTGCTTGGTCTCGGGGTCTTTGTGCTGCAGGCAGTGCAGATGGGACGAGCAGCGTGAAGAAGGTCCTAATGAGTTGCTCCTCTTCTGCTGTGTCGGGAGGGTGAACACATTTTTAGAGGGATTCTCAGCAGTGCCTACTTTGTTCTGCTCGAGTTGCTGTGGCTTTGTGATTAAAGTGTGATACAAAACACTGTATGATGTTACTATTGAAGACTATGTAAACCCAGGGAAATGATTTCAGCTGTAAGAACTTGTGAAATACTCATGAATAGCTTACTTTGTGCTAATTTTATTATCAAGTCAATCTTTTAGGATGTTAAAGTAAATTGGGATATATTGGAGAACTGCACAGGATTTAGAAATAAGTTTTGGATATTTAACAGTAGATTTTAAAGTGATTAAGCTTTGAACTAATTTTAAGTTTCCACTTGCAGAATTTCGCCCTGGTGAACCATGGAAAGGTTATCCAAACATTGACCCCGAAACTGACCCTTACGTCACTCCTGGCAGTGTCATAAACAATCTCTCAATTAATACTGTGCGGGAAGTTGACCACCTCAGGGACAGGAACAGTGGTACGTAGCGGTTGGGTCCCTGGGCCACCAACTCAACAGTACATTTCAGGAGCAGCGCTGAGCATGGGTGTGAGGTGTCCCGCAGCAGAACTCCCTCAAGTACCACGTGGTGCCCGGCCCCTGGGGGTCAGGAGCAGGAAGCAGAATTCTGGGCCCCCCCTGTGATGACAGCCACTTTTAGGGTGATGAGGCTTTAGTGTTATTTGACATACTTTACTAAGTGAACACAGAGGACTGATGAACACTTGCTATTCAGTGAAGGTTGTGTGGTTATCACAGGTTTATTCTTTGTGTTCTGGAGAAGCAGGTGAGCCTTTAGCTCTCCGAGTAAAAACAAGGCCACTTCACCCCTGCAGCTCATGTACTTTCAAGTGGGTTATCAGATAAGACTGCGCTGTTACCTACTACATGATTATTTTTTACTGAAAGGCATTTATAATATTCTGTGCATCATTTTGCAATACACTGTTCCCCTCATCAGTACAGCACAAAGCACTTCAGGTGGCCCTCCCGACACCTCCACCGTCTCCGCAGGGAGCCAGACTCTTGACCGGGATTCCCTGTGTCTGTCGGGCACCAGAGTGGGGCACTGACGCGCTTCACTGTGCACCGCATGCCCCAGGTGGAAGTGAATTTTTGACATATTGAAAAATGACTTTGTTTTAAAAATTTTTTTAGCCATCTCTTTACATGGCTTTATAAAGAAAAACCAGAAGCCGGGCGTGGTGGCACATGCCTGTAATCCCAGCTCTCGGGAGGCTGAGGCAGGAGGATCACTGAGTTCCAGACCAGCCTGGGCTACATAATTAAGTTCCAGGTCAGTCTTAGCTACATAGTGAGACCCTGTCTCAAAACAAACAAACAAAAAAAACAAAAATAAAACAGAGAACTCTATAGGGAAGTACTTCTAGAAAAGTCTAGTGGCTGAGAAAAGCAGTGTTGAAAGTCAGGACAGGAGTTAGATTTGATACCCGAGGAAGTGCCCTGCTGATGGCTCTGGCTGCACAAATCAGCACTGAAGGGTGGGTACTGGCCGCAGTGAAGAGAAAGGACTGGCTCGGGAGAGCAGGCGGGGACCATGATCAGGGCATGGTCAAGTCCAGAGCTGAGTTCAGGGCAAAGGGATTTTACAAAGAGGAAGTAAGATGAGCACGGGGCGTGCGGGGGAGGCTGGAGGCCTGGCGTGCTGGCAGGGTAGCGACAGGGCCGGCAGTAGCCTGCTGCAGCAGTCAGAAGTCACGGCAGGTGCGGCATGCTCAGAGCTCACGGCTGTGAGAGACAGGTGGGGGCACCCTCCTGAGCCAGGTCAACCCCTGGCCCTGCTCTCGGTGTGCTCTCGGCTCTGGGCTCTCCACGCCCCTTCCCTCGTGGCTGACCAGACTCTCCCCACAGGGTCATCCTCATCCTTGAACACCACGCTGCCTTCAACTAGTGCCTGGTCATCCATTCGTGCCTCCAACTACAGCGTTCCCCTCAGCAGTACAGCACAAAGCACTTCAGGTGGGCCTCCCGCCACCTCCACCGTCTCCCCAGGGAGCCAGACTCTTGACCAGGATTCCCTGTGTCTGTCGGGCACCAGAGTGGGGCACTGACGCGCTTCACTGTGCACTCTGTGCCCAGAGGGGAAGTGAGACACCGCGTCTCCAGCAGTCCTTCAGCTGTCTGCAGAGGGAGCTTTTATTTTGCAATTCCCAGCCCTTTGGCGCCTGATACTTCTGTAAAGTACAGTAAACATGAACTTTGGATCACTGCAGAAATGACCAGGTTAGGCAGGGTCACGCTGCTGTGAGTGACACAGCACTCTTGTCACATCCAGGAGGCATGGGGAGGGGCCGGCCGTCCACCACGGCCGAGAATCTCATCTGTCCCAAAACGATCAGTAACAGATGGCCTGAGTGCTGTGAGGGAAAGGGACCATTTCCTTCAGGATTTTTGTTTTTCTTCTTTAGCAGTTTAATTTGATGTGGGATTTGATGATTTTCTTTTTGTTTGATATGCTTTTCATAGGACAGTGGATAATATTAAGTAACATTTCTGTTATTATTCTCTTTTTATTATTCAACTCCTTCCACTGTTTTCTCCTTCCTCTGAGCAGCCAGAAATAGTGATTCCAAATTGACGTGGTCTCCTGGTTCAGTTACAAACACCTCTCTGGCTCACGAGCTGTGGAAGGTTCCTCTGCCACCTAAAAACATCACTGCTCCGTCCCGCCCACCTCCGGGACTGACTGGTCAGAAGCCACCTTTGTCTACGTGGGATAATTCTCCCCTTCGTGTAGGTGGAGGATGGGGAAATTCTGACGCCAGATATACCCCAGGTAGGATGAAGTATATAAAATAGACATCTTATGGCCGAGTAATAACCAGTACCAACAGTTTAGCTTAGCAGAGACCTAAACAGTGAACTGCTTTGTTAGCCTCTGTGAGGCAGAACGGACACTTAATGTTTGATTCCTGGAGCTCCTTTTTCTGCAGCTGAAGCGTGCATCGTAGTCTGTATGGTAAATGAGGTGTAGGGAAAGACCATGCCACCGGGACCAGAGCTGTCATTTGGCAAGGTGGGGGCAGTGCATGTGGGCTTTAAGAACAGGCACACGTGGAGTGACCCCAGGATGGCTGGGAGACAGAGACACTGCAGGGGGGCGCCGTGCTCCTGATCAACTGGGCCACCCCGGGAAGCCAAAAATATTGAGTAATAAAACCATTAGTAATTTCTAATGGGATGTTTTGGGCCAGGCATGGTAATACACACCTATAATCCAGCATTTGGGAGGCTGAGGCAGGAGAATGGCTGTGAGTTCAAGGCCAGCCTGAACTACATAGTGAGACCTTGTCCCAAAAAAACAAACCAAAAAATGTTTAAGTATTTAAAAAGCAAACAAAGCCCCAACCCCCAAAAAATACCTTCTCATCTAATTTGAAAGCTTAGATCTTTAGACAAATGACTAGCTGCGATGAAATGTGCAGTGTGAGCAGCACCGGAGGCTGTTCAACCTACTAAGCGCAAATTAACGTGTGAAGAGGGTTGCTTATAGAGTCCACTGTCAGGAGAGCTGGGGGACAGCAGTGAGATCCAGAAACGTAAGACTGAACTAGTGAAGCCGGGGGAACAGCCAGGGCAGGACCAGAGCTGAGAGCTTGGAGGTTTGCTGTGAGAATGGGTGGAGACAAGGAGTGAGACAGCACAGAGGGGCAGCCCGCTTGGCTACGCCGAAGGGTTTGTGGGCACCTGTGCCTTTGAGAGGGTGGAGAGGGGCTGGGCGTGCTGGGCGTGCCTGTGATCCCAGCACCCGGGCGCCAGGGCAGGAGAACCGCTGCAAGTGCGAGGCCAGC
The DNA here is from genome assembly GCF_012274545.1 of Fukomys damarensis. Lineage (NCBI taxonomy): Eukaryota > Metazoa > Chordata > Mammalia > Rodentia > Bathyergidae > Fukomys > Fukomys damarensis. The sequence continues at coordinate 4,327,240 of NW_022900946.1, read as the reverse complement.
CTGGGCTGCACATGGAGGCCCCGTCTCCTCAGAAGGTGCAGAGGGATCCAGCTGGATCCTGGATCACGTTTCCAAAGCTCCATGGCTTGCGAGAGACGAGCCAGCCAGGAAGCCCTGCTGGGGACTCCTGCGGCCACCCAGATAGCAGTACAGGAGGTGTGGGTGCTTGCTGGCGGGGGTCTCCTTAAAGCTTGACACCCCGAAGGCTGTACAGGCGTCATCAAAGGGTACCCCAGCCGCCTTCCCGGTGGTGCCTTCCTGAGAGGGTTTGCGCTGTGTGCAGGAAAAGATACCAGGAGCCATGGTCCCTGGACCCAGGCTGGGGCCGGAGTGAGCTGGCACTCTGGGCCTGGGAAGCATCGCTGTTGAGGGAGGCCGCATGGTCTGGGCAGTGCCGTCATGAAGAACTGAGTTATCCTTTCCTCTGTGTAGGTTCCAGCTGGGGTGAGAGCAGCTCAGGGAGAATAACAAATTGGCTTGTTCTGAAAAACCTTACACCTCAGGTAAGGGTGCCGGCTGCTGGTGTGGACGGGTCGGGGTGGGAACGGGGCTGTGCAGAGGCCTGGCTTCGATGCCTCCGGCCTGTCCCAGTGGATGTCACTCGCGTCCTAGGAGCCAGCTGAAGGCGCAGGTCCTTGTCGCACCCCAGGGAAGGACTCCCCGGGTCTGCACTTTGATGAGGGCGTTGGCGTGAGCCCATGCAGATGGTCCCTGGGCTGTGCTTTGAGAAAGCCTGGCCTGGCGTGGCCTTTTAGCTCAGATGATTCCCTAGCTTCTGGGCCGTCCGTCCTCCCCTCCCCGGGAAGCAGTGGCTCACTGAGGAACTGGGCATCTGGGGAGTGTCCAGGAGCCCAGAGGCCACAGAGGTAGGATTCTGGGACAGAGGAGGTAGGGACAGGCCCTGCACCCTGGTGCGAGAGAGACCAGGAGCTGCCGGATGCGTCCCTGCCAGCGGTGATACCACTCACTCTGCTCTGGCCCCGCAGATCGATGGCTCCACTCTGCGCACCCTGTGCATGCAGCATGGCCCGCTGATAACATTCCACCTGAACCTCCCACACGGGAACGCTCTGGTCCGGTACAGCTCCAAGGAGGAGGTAGTGAAGGCACAGAAGTCTCTGCACATGTGAGTTGTGGGCGTGCGGGGCGTGCGGGGGCGCCGACTTCCCGGATTCCGCCAGACGCCCGCCTCCGCTGTCTCCCTAGGTGTGTGCTGGGGAACACGACGATTCTCGCAGAGTTCGCCAGTGAAGAGGAGATCAGTCGTTTCTTTGCACAAAGTCAGTCCCTGACCCCTTCTCCCGGCTGGCAGTCCCTCGGGTCCAGCCAGAGCCGGCTGGGCTCCCTCGACTGCTCCCATTCATTCTCCAGCCGGACCGATCTCAATCACTGGAATGGTGCTGGGCTGTCGGGAGCTAACTGCGGAGACCTTCACGGCACTTCCCTCTGGGGGACCCCACACTATTCCACAAGCCTGTGGGGGCCTCCCAGCAGCAGTGACCCCCGGGGAATTAGCAGCCCCTCCCCCATTAACGCTTTTCTCTCTGTCGACCACCTGGGTGGGGGTGGGGAATCCATGTAACGCCGCCGCTACAGACCAGACGCAGACGAAACCGTGACCTCAAGACGCGAAGGAAAGGAGCACTAAGCTGGGCTCGCCGCCTGCAGCAGGGCCGCCTGTGGGAACAGCTCTTCTCTGCACATTCTCCACTTTCTTTTCCCCAAAACATATCAGTTTGAATACTTGAATCATGCAGGCCAATATTATAATGTGAAGGTATCTGTCTACACTCCCGAGCGCGCCATACATGCTGACCGCCCCGTGAGCCCGCCTGTGCACACATCATGGGTCGCCTTCGGATCATTCGTTCGTTCTTCTACCCCGTACCCCACCCCACCCTTTATTTGCAAAACCATTTTGGGCTGATAATGTCTGAGCTTTTACCTTTGCACTGAGTGATGTTCTCTCGTCTGACCGGCAGTATGGGGGCAGCTGTCCAGTGTAAATGTTTACTCAAGGGTGTTCTGAAGGTGTGCGCGCTCTACTATGCCTTGATGTTGCCTACCTTTATCGTGGTATCGCGGAGTTTAAAGATCAAGTGATGATGCTGACGTGGGATTATTATGAAAGTATTGCACCAGTTTTTTCATGTTGTAAAACTAAAGAATTTCGCTCTGCAGTTTGAAAAACTGTGGCCACAGCTGTGACTTGCAGCCCACCTGCCACCCAGGACGGGCCCTGCACTTTGATAGGCTTTCCATTTTGTTTTGAAGGTTCCCGTGTTGAACCTTCTTGTTTACAGATTTTTTTGTTTGTTTTTTGAGAAAAAATGTTTACTCTTCCATCATTTAAAAAAAATTTAAAAGACAAAAAAAAAATGGAGGATGATTTAAAAGATGCTTTCTATCTCTGGGAAAAAGGAGCAGCATTTGGCCATGTTCTTTTGTTTTTCTATTCCTGTCCTAAATCAAAGAGCATGGTTCTCAGGAAAACCAGTTGCCCAGTTTAAAAAAAAAAAAAAAAAAAAAAAAAAAAAAACAC
>NW_022900946.1:4315107-4324553 GCF_012274545.1 Fukomys damarensis | reverse complement strand
AAAAAAAAAAAACTCCTTGTAGTTTCTTATAGGAAAAGAAGAGAACCCCCAACTTTTAGCACTGATACTACATATTGCTCTGTTAAAGAATTTCTCTGCCACACACACACAGAAAAAAGAAAAAAAAATGCTTAAAGCTGGAGTTTGATGTTTTGCTTTCAGATGCTGTCTTTTTATTAGTGAGTGATGATGGTTTGCTAATAATCAATAGCTAATAGTTTTTGTAACCCCATCAAGTGGCTCTCTATGCCCCTGCTCTCTCGTGACTGTGTTAATGTCTAACTGTTGTACCTTAAAGCCGAAATCAGTAACTATGCATACTGTAACCAAGATATTGGGCTTACAGAGTTGTTTGTTGTATAAAGAAAATTTTAAATGTTGTTGCAAACTAACGAGTTACACCATTTTTAAATTTTTCCTCCCCCTTTTGTTGCCCACAAATGGTATTATAATGCTTGCTTAGTCAAAGAAGAGACTAAACAAGGGTAAAAATTTTAACAGTACAGAATTTGCCATCATTTCATTGCCTTGATTCTAACTGTTTGTGTCCTAAGATGCAAAAGAAGTCAGTGGCTTTTAACTGTTTACAAATAGAATGTGATTGTAAAATGTACAGTTTGGTTGTGTTTGATTTATGAAATTTTCTTCAGATATAATAAACCATGACTTTTTGGCTGCTCAACATTAATTGTCTCTTTTTTGTGAATTTATTTGTAGGTTCTTTTTATAGTGAAAGTTTCTAAGTTGCTATGTATGAGGTTCTCATAGAGCAACCAGTTAAAAATCTAAGCAAATATTTGAGCATTTTATCTGAACTCATCTGCAATTTCACCCTGAGATAATGTGAGAACAGTGGGAAACTGTAGCTTGCTCCTTCCTGCCCTCAGCATCTTGGGGCTCTCTTGCCCACAGACTCTGTGACTTCATCTTCCCCACCATTTGTGCCCATCTCAAGCCTCAGCCGGAGCAGGAGCGGATGAGCTCACCTGATGCGCGCCGCGCCCACCGCACCTGTGTCTCAGGGCGCACGGCCCGAACCTGTGTCCGCATTTCAGTGAATGGCTTCAGACCACTCCAGCTTGCAAGGTGTAAGCTCGTGTTGTCGGACACCTTTCCAGAAACAGATATTGTTCAGTGTATATTGACTTCCATACTGGTTTTTCCAAAAACCAAAGGTAGCTTTGAAAAACCATGTCTGGAGATGTTTGGACCTAATGTGGAGCTGATGGCCTTTGGGGCTTGGAGTAGTATAGAATGACGTCATACCCGCGTTAATTGTATTGTTAAAGTGTTGGAGAGGTTTTTGCGCTTGTTATGTGGAAATAAAGTGTTTGATTTTAAAAAAAATGTTAAGTGGCTTTGACTTTTGCCTGGTCCTCCAGTAATAACCGCTCCCGTCCTCCCAGGTCTTTCTAGGTCCCACATCCACACGGACCAGCGCAGGCTCCTCTAGGTCCGCGGGTCCACCTTGGCCTCCGGCAGGAGTGGGCTCCTGGACGGGCGCCGCCAAGCTTGGGTGCTGAAGAGCCGGAGCTCACGCTAGGCGTTTTCGGACAGGACTGGCTCTCCGTCCTCGCCCAATCTGGGTCTCTTCCTGCTGATCCTTAAACCTGAGCGCCCCCAGAGCTTTAGGAGAGGGTGGAGGACGCGGAGCCCCTCGGGACCCAGAGGCAGAGTTTCAAGGGGGTCGCCTGGCAGGATTCCTGGAGCTCAAGGACGACGAGTGGCCCCCACTTAGCGCAGGGCGAGCCTGGGGCAGAGGGAGGAAAGGGCCCTGTCACCTGGGCTTTTGGTTCGGCTGTGTGGCGGTCCAGCCGTCACGTCACGAACATGCCTGAGTTGGGGAGTGAGGATTGAGAAAGGAAAGAACACTCAAGCCTGAGTGGAGACCAAGAGAAGTCTGACTTATTTCACAGAAACAGCTCCTTTTAAAGGCTCACATCAACAGGAAGCACCTGACTCCTACAGATAACGTCAGATCTTTGGCTGGCTATCTCTTCCAGTTTCTCCCATGCAGGGTCAAAAAGAAGTTTAAACATGGAGCCCTTGAAAAGGAACAAATGTTAATTAGGAACATCCTGACCACACATTGTGTCAATGCCTTGATTATAAAGAAGTTATCTTTCAAATGTCAAATGCCAGTGGGCCATGACTGACTCCCACAGGCTGTCATGTTTTTGTGTGCTGGGAATTGAACCCAGGACCTCATTTAATTACTTCACCGCATGCACACACACACACACACACGTACACACGCATGCACACGCACACACGTGCGTGCGCACACGCACACACGCACGCAGAAAAACGCACACACGCTCACGTGTGCACGCACACGCTTACGCATGCACACACACGCGCACATGCACACGTAGACACGCGCACACGCGTGGGCACACACGTGCACGCTCGCACACACGCACACACACACGCACATGCACACACACTCGCAAGTACACGCGCACGTACACTCGCAAGCACACACGCGCATGCACACACGCTCGCAAGCACACACGCGTGCACGCACACGCACATACGCTCGCTCACGCACGTGCGCGCACATGCACACGCAGGTGTGCACGCACACACACACGCTCGCAAGCACGCACACGCGCACGTGCACACGCACACATGCGCACTCACGCACGCACGCGCACACGCACACATGCACGCGCCCGTGCACTCACATATGTTCGCATACGCATGCACACGCTCGCAAGCACGTACATGCACATGCACACACGCGCGCACACGTGCACACATGCACGCTCATGCACACGCACACACGCACACACACACGCTTGCAAGGACACGCACGCACACGCACACACACGCACGCGCACACGCACATACGCTCACTCACGCACCTGACCGCACGTGCACACGCATGCGCACACGTCCACGCGCGTGCACACGCGCATGCTCGCAAAGCATGCACACGCGCACGCACGCGCACGAGTGCATATGCACACAGTGTACTCACGCATACATGCACACGCACACACGCACACACATGCACGCGCACACATGCACGCGCCCGCGCACTGGCACGCACACTCGCACACGCATGCACGCTCGTGCACACACGTGCAGGCACGCACACGCGCGTGTGCACACACATGCGCGCACCCGCACACGCTCGCAAGCATGCACAAGCACACACGCACCCTCACGCACGTGCACGCACACACGCACGTGCACACACACACACGCACATGCACACACGCTTGCCACTACACACACGCACACGCGCACACGCGCACACGCTCGCAAGTACACGCACGCGCACGCACGCGCGCGCTTGCTAACACGCACATGCGCACGCCCACACACACGTGCACACGCACACACGCGCACTCACGCACCCACACGCACACGTGCACGCGCCCACACACTCGCATGTACGCTCGTGCACACACGTGCACACACGCACATACAGCTGCGCACCCGCACACGCTCGCAAGCACGCACATGCACACGCAAACACGCGTGCACACGCGCACATGCACACACAGACATGCACGCGCACGCATACGCACACACGCATGTGCACATGCACACTCGCGCGCACACACGCAGAAACATGCACGCACGCTCACGCGCACATGCGCGCGCGCGCACGCACACGCACTCCAAAACACACGGACGCATGCACATGCACGTGCGCACGCACGCACACATGCATGTACGCACACGCACGCACACACGTACACACACGTGCGCGCACACACACGCGCGCACACCCTTTTAAAACAGTTTCCCTTAGCTATCCAGGCTGACCTCAAACGATCCTCTTGCCTCAGCCTCCCTAGTTGGGATTATAGCCATGTGCCACCCCAACCAGCACCACCTGGTTTTAACTGGCGTTACCGTCTTTTAAATCAAGTTCTTAAATCAATTTCCTTACAAAGGAAACTTGGTGTTCTTCCCTTATCTGAAGCTAGTAACCCTTCCTCAAAAGCACTGTAAGAGAAACTCTGAACACACATGCTGTCCACTCAGTTCGGGCCAGAAACCCATCTGGCAGAGATCATGGGCCGCTGAGACCCTGAAAGGTCAAAGGCCAGGGCTCAGGCCAAGGCTGCCTGTGAGGACCCTGCGAGCTTTTCACACAGTCCCTGCGCTCTGGCCCCACCCCATGCATCATAGTGTCATTGGGCTGCATCATGTTTTCAGCCTTCATTTAAAATACTTAACTTTATTTCACTTTACTTTTGCAGCCCTGGGGATTGAGTCCAAGACCTTCACACTGACGTTTATTCCTAACACTTTTAAGATGGGTCTTACTAAATCTTTCAGGTTGCGCTCACACTTGCCATCCTCCTGCCTCAGCCTCCCCAGTAGCTGGGACTATAGCCATATACCGCTGTTGTAGATCTGTTCGAGTTCTTATAGCTGCATGGGAAACCACAATGACCCCCGTGAATGTTTGAATTAAAAGTGTAGGGCCAGGTGTGATGGTCCACACTTGTGAATCCAGACACTCAGGAGGATGAAACAGGCCTGCCTAGGTGGGCCACCTGGTGAGTTCAAAGCCGGCCTGGCCGACTTCAGATATAATTATGAGCCAAGCTCTCACTAAGTAATAATCAACAGAGGGCCTGGGATTCAGCTCAGTGATGCCTCTGCCCACCTCACAAGCCAAGGTCCTGAGTTTGATCTCTGGTACCGAAACAATTTTTTTAAATTTAAAAACTGATAACAGGACTGGTGATTTAACTTTCTGCTATGGGGGGGGGTATTTTTTTACTTTAATTCAATAACACTGTCTAGTTTCATTGGGTTTTATTTTCATTTTTCTCATCCCTTGCTAGATACGGCAAGTAATACTGGCTCAGTAAGGTTTGCCTAACGTCACAGAGCAGCGTGTTTACACGCATCCCAAGCATTCTTGGGCAACATCATCTCAACCAGCTCATTCTTATTTGCACAAGATGCACTGGTACACCTATTTGGTTTTTGTTGGTATTCCCCCCCAGTATCCGGAATCGAACTCAGGACCTTGTGCATGCTAGGCAGGCGTGACACCACTGAACTATATCCCCAGTCCACATCTGTCTGTTTTATATTGACTATTTTTTGCATACTTCTCTATTTAGAACATATTTGCCTTTGATGTTTGTTTCCAGTGAAATCTAAATCAGTTCTGTTTTTTTCTTTTACTAATTTGTATTTATTTTACTTGTGAAAAGTAATCTATAATTTTGTGCTATAAGTTATAAAAACTCATCATTAGGTGTAATTTTAACCCATCTCCAGAACTCAATGATATTCCTTTATAGTACAAACAGACATGTTTGGGGCGCCAAGACCAAGTACGAAGGAAGTGTCAGAAGATCTGCAAAAGAAAAATCTGGAAAAGGGAGAGATGTTAGCGTATAGAGGGGAAAAGTCTGTGTTACGAATGGAGAGACAAAAAAGACGTCTCCCTATCGTCAGCTATTCATAATACAAAAATGATAGAACTTGAGTGAAAGAAGAAATGAAACTGTCGGGCATGCCTATAATCCCAGCACTCGGGAGGCTGAGGCAGGAAGATTGCCACAAGTTTGAGGCCAACCTAGGCAACATAGTGAGTTAAAGCCAGCCTGAACTTCATAGTGGGACCCCGTCTCAAAAAAAAAGGGGGGGTGCTGGGGATTTAGCTCAGTGGTTCTGCTGCCTCACAAGTGCAAGGACCCGAGTTTGATCCCTGGTAACAAAACAAACAAAACCTAAAAAATCCCAATGGCAGTCAATGATCATAATAACTCTATGGGTGGTGGTGACCAACATTTAACAGGCTGTCCTATAATCAGAAAGTGAAGAAAAATATTATCAAATATTTATGCACCTTCTGGACCGACAATATGGAACCAGGAGGTTCAGAAAGTCGTTCACGATGTAGATTGGGGGTCTAATCCACCGAATAATTGGAAACTATGGGAGGGCGAAATGCCAACCAGGGTGTCAGCATGGCGTCTTCCCTGGCGCGTTCAGTGGGCGGGCACTGCATTGGACTCCTACCACCTATCGGCAAAAGGAGAGACTCGGTGTAAAGTGAGCTGTTCAAAGAAAGTGCACAAAGAATTCGGAGAAAGACTAGACAGACTGCCCAGAACGGGACACTGCATTGTGTCCTGGAGATTTTAGGGTACACCATCCCCAGAAAAATTACTGGGTAAATCGATAAAGTTGGCACTTCTATACTTTCTGTTACAAACATTAATGAAAAAGCACGCAATTCTCGGTCGCGCTGTAGGTAAGCAGATGGGCTGGAGTGGGAGAGCGCGTGCCTTCGCGGTGTCTTCCCGCGAGCTGAACCTGAGCCTACGCGGCCACCTTCCTGCAGGGCCGCGGTCCCCAGGTCACCCCCGCCAGGCCTCCTGGTGTCCCGGACGAAGCCTGCGGGACACTAGCAGGAGGGCAGGAGTGAGGGTCAAAGGTGAGGAGCGGAGGAAGGTCACGGCCCCAGGGATGCCTGCTCACCCCACCCTCCCGCAGGACCTTTGACAGAAGTCACGACCAGGGTCCTGTACTTTAGGTCCTGTGCATGGCCGGGGGCTCAGGGGTGCGGAGCCAGTTCTGCTCTGTGGGCTTCCTGATATTCTGACATGGCCCTGCTTGTCTGGGTTCTCCACTCTTGTCCCGCCCTGCGGCTGTTTTTTACTTGTTCTTGCTGTACCTTCTACCTCAGGACCTTTGCTCTGCTCTTCTGGAATCACTCTTGCCCCAGATGCTCAGCTGGCTCCTTCGTGATCCCCAGGCCTAGCCCCAGCCCTCTGTCCAAATTCAGAGCTGGGGAGAAGGGGCTGAAGCCCGGGGATGCAGTGTCTCGTGCCTTGGGACAGGCAGGAAGGAGGGGGGAGGGCCACTTTCAAGGTCACTTGCCTGCAGTGAGGGCCCCTCCCCGGCGAGAGGGGACAGGAACTCTCAGGCTGAATCTCCCCACCCCAGTAGTGGGGAATTGAACACAGGGCCTTTGTACAGGGTGGAGTCCCCAGCCCTTTTTATTTTTTAATTTTGAGACAAGGTCTAGCTAAGTTGCCTAGGCTGGGCTTGAACTTTCTGTCCTCCTGCCTCAGCCTCCCAGAACGCTGGAGCACAGGCTGGCGCCAGCGCTCCGGGTTTCAAGCTGGTGGGTGCAGCCAGGAGCGGGGTGGGAGGTGGGTTTTGGGGCGCACGGCCGGGCCCTCGGATTACCCTATGAAAGTGGGCTGTCCGGGGAGCCTGCACTCCCTCCCACCCCGCGGGCGCCAGCACCGCCTCCAGAGCCGGATGCGTAAACCAGTTTCTCATAAGTCACCCCGAATCAAGTATTTTGTGCTAGTAACAGAAGCGGATCAAAACACTGAGCAAGTGAGAGGGGGGCGGGAGAGAGAGGCTGCGTGGTGCCGCGCAGGGGACAGGGCTGCCTGGGTGGAGCGGAAGTCCGGCTGCAGCCAGCAGGGAGCGCTGAAGGACGGAGCCCAGCAGCCCCTGGGGGACCTAGAGAACCAACAAGACCAGCCAGCACCCACCAGCAGGGGGCGCTCGAGCTCCCAGGAAGAACTGGAATGGGCAAAGTGGAGAGGAGGGGCGGAGAGAGGAGGCTTCCCAGCCTGATGGAGGGCGGCGTTTCAGAATCAGCAAGCTGGAGGCACAGCGTGTAATGGCCAAGTCTTACAAACAGCCCAAATGCGCATCAACTGACGAATGGATAAACGTGTGGGTTTTTTACACAATGGAGCACTACTCTGCCACAAAGGATAAGCTTGAGGCATTTCTAGCTAAACGGATGCACCTTAAGGCCATACTCTTAAGTGAGGTAAATAAGACACACGTTTCAATACCATACTGCTTCTCTGGTGTGAGGGACTGAAGTGGAAATGTGTACAATAAATATTGGGAAATAGGAGGAAAATGTTCAAATGAAAAGAGGTACAAGGGAGGGGGAAGCAAAGAAGGGACAAATAAAAACTGGAAGCAAAGCTTTTGTAAATAAGGAAGGGGAAGAAGGGTCCAAGAAGGGAGGATGGGGAGAAAAGAATCAAGATACACCATGTGCAGTTACAAAGTCCCACTGATGAATGTTATCATTATGTATATTTAAAATGTACCAATAAAATGTTTTGCTTAAAAAGAAAATCCAAAAGCTGTCAACTGTGAAGGCTGACTTTGTGTGTCACCTTGGTGGGGCCATGGTGCTCGGATGTGTGATTGAAGAGTATTCTGGCTATTTCCACAAAGCTTTGGATGAGATTACATTTAAATAATTGGGTTTGGAAAAAAATCAAATGGCCCTCCAGGATGTGGGTGGGCCTCACCCAATCAGCTGAAGGCATGACTAGAACAAAATACCTCCTTTGAGGGAAAGAGAATTCAGAACACGCATGCCTATGATCTCAGCATGCTAGGAGGCTGAGGCAGGGGAATCACGAGATGAGCCCAACCTGGGCAAGTTAGCAGTTTAGTAAGAACCTGTGTCACAATAAACTAGAAAAAGCAGGTGATGTAGCTCAGTGCGAAGGCCCTGGGTTCAATTTCCCAGTACCACAGGGAGAAAAAAAACATGAGGGAATTCAGCAGCAGGCGACTTTTGGGCTGAATGGTAGCGTGACTCTCGCTGGGTCGTGGGTCCTGCCAGCCTCCATCAGCCCGAGTAGGGCCTCAGGGTCAGTTTCTTACACACACACACACACACACACACACACACACACACACACTACTGGCTGTGTTTTTCTGGAGAAACCTAACAGAGTCTTCTGTTCTGGAGTGAAACCCTCTCCCGGAGAGAGCACTGAGCGGAGGCCGCGGGAGCCCAGCTGGGCTGTTGGATGCAGGATGGGACGATCGGGCAGCAGTTACCAAACTCTCCCAAGCTTCTGCTTTGGCGGCACAGACACTCTAGGCAGCGTTTTTGTCTTCCTCACTCCTATAATGGGGCCTGTAGGTGCAGCTTCTGTGAGGCTGAGGCAGGAGGGGCGCAGGTTAGAGCCCAGCCTAGGCAATTTAGAGACTTAGGAGACTGTCTTGAAATGAAAGCGTTCCAAAGGAGCTGGGATAAAGCTCAGCGTGAAGGCCGTGGGCTCATCCCCAGTACTAGAAGTTTTCCTCCCCACCCCAGCCCAAGGCCACCGGCCTGGCCTGGGCTTCTCGTATAAATCACACGACGTGGCCGCCTCTTTGTCCTGCGAGACAACCAGCCCGACGCTGGCCACACGTCCACGCGCTTTGGGGACCCCGTGGCCCGCGCTGTCGAGGGAGGCAGCGTGGACAAGGCCGTGGGCTCATCCCCAGTACTAGAAGTTTTCCTCCCCACCCCAGCCCAAGGCCACCGGCCTGGCCTGGGCTTCTCGTATAAATCACACGACGTGGCCGCCTCTTTGTCCTGCGAGACAACCAGCCCGACGCTGGCCACACGTCCACGCGCTTTGGGGACCCCGTGGCCCGCGCTGTCGAGGGAGGCAGCGTGGACCGTGGACTCT
>NW_022900946.1:4306937-4314974 GCF_012274545.1 Fukomys damarensis | reverse complement strand
AGCAACGTGTGCCGAGCGCGCTGGCAGAGCGGCGGCCTGGAGGCCGCTTCCTGGCCCTCTCCGGGGTGCGGCAGCTTCCGCCGCTCCAGCCAGAATCGCCGAAGTGTTCCTTATGGGAAATGGTCCCCGATCCACCCCACGGAAGACGCCGCGTGCAGTGGCGCCTGTCTGTAAATCCCTTCAGGAGGCTGAGGCAGGAATATCACAAATCTGAGTCCAACCCGGGCAACTTAGCAATAGCCTGTCCCAAAATAAAGGATGGGGACGTCACTCGTATAAAGGCCAGGTGGGAACAGGAAACACAGTAACAATAGCAACACGGCCACCAATGATGATAACGCTGTCCAGCCAAGCCTGATACACAGACGCCCATCACCGGAACAACGAGTTTTTTGCAAAGAGAAAGTTGATCTGCATCGCCATCCAAGGACAAGTGTGGTGGTGCTTGTGGGGCAGAGAAGGGGAGGCGAGGGTTAGGCACGGCGAAGGAGACTGGGGGAGACCAGGGGTTTCCAAGCGTGTAATCAGCCTTCGCAGGTCTGTCCAGGACCCCGTTAAGGGCGGAAGTCAAAGGTGTTTGGCCCTTCCGATGTCAAAGGTCACCTGCTGGACATGCGCACTGAGCCCAGCGGAGTCCTTGCTTTCCACACCCGTAACCTAGGAAACCATTCCGCGGCGGAAACGGCGGTGCTGAGAGTGGAAGCCAGGGCCTTGAACATGCGGGGCAAGTGTCCTCCCCTGGAGACACTCTAGCCCCGAGTCAGGAGCTTTACAGTCAGGTAGGAGCACGTGAGGGTGAGAGACGGCCTCTTTAATAAACGGTGCTGGGAAAACTGCTTCCCACATGCCGAAAATTGAAACTAGACCCATATCTCCCATCAAGCACTAAACTAAAATTGAAATTGATCACATATCCCCTCTGAAGTTTGATTGAGTTTTCATTAAAAGAAATTTGTTTTCATCGTTTATTACTTAAAAAAGAAATGGATCAAATATTTAAATATTAAAACAGAAACACTAAATCTGCTGGAAGAGAGAACAGGTAGAGGCTTGAGAACATAGGTGTAGGCAAAGACTACATGAACAAAACCCCGGGCTCACGGGAAATACAAAGACGCAACAACCGGGGCCTCATCTTAGTAAAAAGCTTTTGCACAGCATGAGAAACAGAAGGAAGAGAAAACCCACAAGGGGGAAAATTTTTATCAGCTATTCCTCAGATAAAGGACTATTATCTGGAATATATAAAGAACTAAAAAAAAAAAACAGACCCCCCCCAATTTTAAAGACCCAATACAAAAATGGGCATCTGAAATGAAAAGATACTCTTCAGATGAAGAAATAGAAATGGCAAATAAATATATGAAAAATATTCAATAGCACTGGTCATTTGAGAGGATGCAGATGAAAACAACGCTGAGATTCCACCTCACTCCAGAAAGAATGGCTGCTATCAAGAAATCAATAACCAATGCTGATGGGGCTGTGGGGGAAAAGGAACCCTTCCTCCATTGTTGGTGGGAGCGCAGACTGGTGCAACCACTGTGGAAATCAATACTTAAAACAACTAGGATTAGAGGTCCCATTTGACCCAGCTATTCCTCTGCTGGTGTCTTCCCAAAGAATTAAAAGCATCCTACCACAGTGATATATGCTCACCCATGTTTATAGCGGCACAGTTTGTAATAAGTAAATCTTAGAAAGAGCCCAAATGCCCATCAACTGACGAGTGGATAAAGAAGATGTGGGCTTTCTTTATACATCGGAGTACTACGCTGCCATAAAGATGAGCTTCAGACATTTCTAGCTAAATGAATAGATCTTGAGACCCATACTCTTAAGTGCAATAAATCAGACACACATTTAAATACCACATCGTTTCTCTGGTGTGAGAAAGCAAAAGTGGAAATAAAAACCGAAATGAATAATAGATATTGAGAAATAGGAAGAAAGTGTTCAAATGGGAAGGGGAAAAAGGGAGAAGGGAGGAAGGGACAAGAAAAAAAGTAAAAATAGAAGGGAAAATGGAAACAGCTTTTGCACGCAGGGAGGGGAGGGAGTGTGAGGGGGGATTGAGATAAAGTGAAATAAAATTTATTTTTAAAATAAAAATTAAAAATTGATGGGGGGGTACCGGGGATTGAGCTCAGGACCTTACACTTGCAAGGCAGGTGCTGGAACCACCTGCTGCTGGGTGGTGCTGGGAGAAGTCCCTGGCTCCAAAATTATTTTTAATAAAAAAAAAAAAAGAGCAAGTGAGAGAGGGTTCGTTCAGGCTTACCTTTTGTTCCAATAATAGACATTACCCTTACCAAATTGAGAAGAAATCCCGTTTTTCGGGTCAGTTCCCAAGCACAGGGTTACAGGTAGAGCCGGGCTCCCAGGACGGCCTGCGGCGGAGGCGGCTAGGTCTCAGTGGTCAGCTCCGGGAGGGCTGTCTCGCGGCCTCGGGGCAGGGCAGGGAGGCCAAGGCAAGGGGAGCCCAGAACAAGGAGCCGCAGCTGCCTCACTCTCAGGAGTCTCGTGCTACTGCTCACTGCGCTTCCACGACCTCAGCCCCACCTGAAAACAACCCCAGTAACTGTGGGCAGGTGAGTGCACAGGCAGACCGCTGCCTGCCGTAGCAGGCGTGAACTGCAGCACAGCTGTGCCGAGTGAGAGAAGCGAGGCCAAAGCAGGCCCTTCCGTGCCTTGGCTGCCACTGATGGAAACTGGAATGGCTGGGTGGGTGGCACGCTCGTGAAATCCCGGTGCTCTGGAGACAGAGACAGGAGGGCTGCAAGTTCAAGTCCTGCCTGAGCAACTTAGTGAGACTCTGTCTTGAAATAAAAAAATCAAGGGCGGCTTCCGGGCAGGACCACACATCAAACAGAAACCCAACAGCCTCGAGAATGTGCAAACCAATGTTTAGTAGTTGGGAGATTAGAGGCCACTGGGAACCATGCAGGGGCGCTGGATGTTCTCATGAAGCGCCTGTCACAGTTCATTCATGGGACTTTGTTTAATTTGTGGGTGAGGGTGGTACCAGGGACTGAACTGAGCAGCTTCTCCCTGAGCCACATCCCTAACCTTTCCTTTTCTTTTTCTTTTTTGAGACATGATATCTCTAAATCGCTAAGTCACCCAGGGTGCGCTCAAACTTGCCACCCTCCTGCCTCAGCCTCCCAGTCTACCGTGATTATGAGTAGGCACACCACCCCATCTCGGTGGGGCTTTTAAAATATGTGTAAATATATTTTAAAATATATTTTAAATATGCCGCCATACAACCATTTTTTAAAATGATAAATTGGGCCAGGGATTTAGTTCAGTGGTGCCGCCGCCTGCCTTGCAAGTGCAAGGCTCCGAGTTCGATCCCCGGTACCTGATGATGGTGATGCTAATATAATAAAAATGATAAATTGGCCCGGGGTCACCCTCGCATGGCAGCGTTTAAAAGACCCTTGCAAATAACTCTGCGCAGGAGACCGTTTTGGAGTTGGGGCAGCCCCGCCTTTCTTTCCCCGTCTCCTCAGGTTTTCTGCCCCGGCCCAGCGGCCTGTAAGTGGAGGCAGCAGCCACTTACAGCCAGCCTTTATTATTATTTTTAAGCAAACAATGTTTATTTTAATGACACTACACTTAATATATACGTGAATTCAAGATACAAAACTCATTTGCGAGAGTGCACACCTGATGAGCGTAGTCACATTCCTAGAGAGCATTTATCAATGGAAAATTTTCTTTAATACACTAACAACAAAACATCAAACACTCTGTAATCTTGTGATCAAAACATGTGACTTTCCTTCCTCTAGTATTTAAGTGCCCTCAAGGTGGTAGGCACTGTGTAACAGGAAAAAGAAATGGGAAAACCTACGGAATCCGATCTGCAGAATTACGGTGTTTAGTTTGAAATTCATTTAGTGAAGTAGTGAAAGGCAGCTTGCTATTTTTCTTGTCAAATTACACATCATGTAAGAGCCAGATGTGGCGAAGGTGTACTTTAGATCACGGTTTCCGAGGTTCCAGCGCCTGATGAGCTGGTTCCAAGAGAGGAACAGCAGGGTGGAAGGCCTGGCAGAGCGGCTCCCACCGAGGCACGGCTCCCCCGGGCTGTGTCCCTGAAATGCCCTCAGACACCTGGAGGTGTGCGCAGACAGTCCCTAGGCCTTCCGGCCCAGTGCAGTGGACAGCCCCCGTCTATCGGTCACAGGAGAGGAGGAGATGGGACGCAGGAGCCCCAGCAGGGCCCCTCCACCCCGGGTCCGTAGGCCACCGTGGCTTCTCCGGAGCTGAAGTGTTTGCCCCAGAAGGCCACCAACCTTCAAGCTGCTGTGGGAAGGTCTCCTTGACACCCTGAGAGGGACAGGAGACTGCAGGGGCTGTGTGGGCGCCATCTCACTGCTTTGGTGGAGAGACGAAGCCCCAAGGCCTCCGCAGGAGCCCAGAGGATCCGGCCAGGAAGGGCGTGGGGTTTGGGGGCCAGAAAGGACAGGACGCACATCTGTGGGACAGCGCAGTGGTGAAGAGCACTTGTCATTTACTCCCCACCACAAACCAGCAGGAACGGCGGTGGATGTCTGTTGGTTCTGTGTCTAGCATCCCTCACGGGTCTCCTAGAAGCCCCGCTTGATTTTCTCTGGGGAACAACCAAGGATGCAGTATCTCCTCCCTTGGCTGAGCAGATCGGCACAGCCAAGAGCGTGTGACCTGGGTGGGGGTCAATAGGAGCCATGCTGAGGTTGCCAGGAACTGCTGTCAAATCCGTTGAGGAATCTGTCTTGAACAGGATTTGAATCTGAGTGACAGTTAGCTTGGGGCTTTTTAAAACCTGACGAAGAAAAAGGCAAGACAAGAAGCCATAGCCAAGAATCCAGGTCCCAGTGCCATTGTCTGAGGTGCTGGATCATGCCAGACCTGAAGACTCCCCAGTTGTGTGGCTACTCTTTTCTGTTAAAACTGATTTCAGTTGGGTTTCTATAGCTTGCATCCAAAGAACTGTTAACTAATAATACTTAGATGATAATAATACAGCTGCCCATGATGTAAAGGACAAAAAAAAAAAAAAAAAGTCTAAGCCTTTCTTTGAAAGAGCAAACAGCTAGACCCAGGGGGCCCTTTATCTGTCTTTTCTACTTTATTCCAGCTCCGTGGACCATGGCTATCTGAGGACAAGGAGGGACCTGGAATTGGGAACCAGACTTTGTTTTTTCTTTGAGTACTGAGGATTGAACCCACGACCTTTACACTGAGCTACATTCCTGGCCCATTTTATTTTATTTATTTTGAGACAGAGCTTTGCTAAGTTGCCCAGGCTGGGCTTGAACTTGTGGCCCTTCTGCCTCAGCCTCCCAGATTATACACATATGCCACTATGCCAGACTGAAACCAGATATTTTTAATTGTCAAGTGATCTTCTAGCTGGGAAAAATACCTGCAAGATGCGGTGAGTGAACCAAGATTAATTTAAAAGAAAAAAAATTGGGGGTGTTTCTTGAGACAGGGTCTCGCTATGTAGTTGAGACTGAACTGGAACTCACTACATAGCCCAGGCTGGTCTTGAACTCACAGTGATCCTCCTGCCTCAGCCTCCCAGAGTGCTGGGATTACAGGCATGCGCCACCATGCCCAGTGATAAATTAAAAAATTTTAAAAACCTCTGCGGGTGGATGCTTCTGAGCCAGCGCCTGTTGGAGGTATTGCAAATGGTCATTAGAGCGACAGCTCGAGGTGGTCCCCGCGTACAGAACACAGGCTGCGTCTGAAACCTCCCATGGCACCTGAGTCGGTGGGGCACACACCGGTGCCTGCCACACCGAAAGACCTCGGAAATCCAGTGCAGCTCTGCCAGGCTGAGACCACGGTCGCCCTGCCTTCCTCACTGCAGAGCTGCCAGGCATGGCTTCAGGGCAGGGTCCAGGCTGCAGTGCCAAGAGCCCGAGGGACCAGGTGGGAGACAGCAGACGCATTCTGTGTCATTTTCCAGGCCACAGGGAGGCGGGGTTGGGCATCTCAGCTCCACCGGGAGCCCAGGCTGTGAGAGGTTCAGCCGCCTTCCCTGTGCGGCCTCCAAAGCCATTGGGGCACCATTGGGGGTCCCCACACTGTCCAGCCAGGAAGGGGATGGACAGGGTGAGTCCCAGCAGCCCCCTCAAGCAGGGGAGGCCGAAGCCCACAGGTCCCCACCCTCCTGGGAGCTGATGGCGGCAGGGGCCTTGTGCCCAGGGAGAGAGGAGCACTGCTTATTACCTCAGATGGGCCTTTCCGTGCAGCACTCAGTGCAAGGAGATGAAATGACCTCCAAGCTGAGCACTGGAGCAGGCCTCAGGTACCCAGCGGCCTGGGGTGCTGGCCCCCACTGCAGTGCAGACAGCCTGCAAGCAGAAAACCCTACTGAAGCCTGCTCGCACTGTGGGCGTTTCGGTCAACTGGTGCCTTGGTTTCCTGTGGCTGTCCTGATACCACAGACCAGGTGATTTCTGAAGCACAAAGGTCTATTTTGCACCCGGGTGTGAAGGCCAGGAGGTCCACAGTCAGGGGCTGCCTCCTTGGAGGGTGTCCTGCTGTGGGGGCCACCTCCCTGCAGGGAGAACCACAGGCCCAGGGCACCACACGGTGACAGTGGCAGTCACTCCCGGCAGGTCCTCCTTGGTCTGCGATACTTGCTGATTGTGCCTCAGTTTCCCCCATACCCGTGCGCCTCAGCATTGAAGGGAGACCTGCTGCGGAGGAGGGACAGCGACAGCCGCAGGAGCCGCCCTGGCGTTTCCCACAGCCCTGCCCCGGAGAGAAGGCTCTAACCCCGAAGCCACAAGTGCTCTCAGGCCAGGAGGTAACTGCTTCTCACAGGTCCAGTCCCCAAAAGTCACTAACATGTGGCTCTGGGGATTGAGTTCCCAGCGCCTCAGTTCTGGGGCCAAATGTGGAAACCTCAGCCACGGAGAGCCTTTCTCGGGATCCCCTCCACAGATCTGAGACGCTCTCCGGGCTTCAGCCAGGGTGACCTGCTGTTAAAGTGCTTAGTGATTAATTTAGTCTCTGTTCACTAATTAACAGTCCGCTATGCATGAAGCAGCTAGGTTTCTCAAGACATAAACTCGTTTTTCAGACTGGGAGTTAAAGGGCCTTGTGCTGTGCTACATTCCACTCCTTTTTCATGTTTAAAAATTTGAAACAGGGCCTCACAAAGTCACCAAATTGCCCAGGCTGGGTTTCACTTTTGAACCCTCCTGCCTCAGCCTCCCAGAGCGCTGGGGTTACAGGCGTGTGCCACCATGCCAGCTCCAGATCCTTTCTTATGCAACTCTGTGGCCACAATGGGCTTCCCAGGGAGGGTGGCACTGCGCTCTGGGCACACAGCTTTGGGTTTAGACAAACACAAGAGTTGTGCAGTTCCTCAGCCTTGTACCTGTTTGCCCCGAGGAGCCCCCAGCACTGAAGGAGCCCAGAAAGCTTTTGTCAGGGACAACACACCTATGGAAGTATTAGACATTTAAATCAAGAAACCATTTAAATTGATTCATTTTAAAAGAACAATACATCATTGCATGTTCAGCACTCTTGTTCAAAACAACCACATTTTCCCAAAAGGGTTAGTGAGAAAGGCGACACTGCTGTACAGTTGCAAATTCTTGAGTGCGGTCTGGTAGAAGGCAGCCAGCTCCTCATGTCTGCTGTGTTCAGCCGCTGGCTGCCCTGTCTCACAGCCACTGGGAAACTCACCGGGTGTCCACAGGGAAAAGCAAAGCAACCTTGAGCATTGTGAGGAACGTGCTCCCCATCATGTCTCCGAGTCTTCCCAGTAGACCAGCTCGCAGTGGTAACAGGACAGCTCCTTTTCCAGGTGAGAAAATGGAGGCTTGGAGCAGTTAAGATGTCTACACAAGAACACACGGCCAGGAGCAGAGAGGTGGAAGTGAGGCTCTAGGTCTAAGGCGGGGAAGTGGGGAGGGAGAGGGGAAAGGAAGAGCGGGGAGGGAGGAGGAGGGAAGAGGGGGTAGGGAGAGGAAGCAGGAGGGAGAAAGGAAGGAGGAGAGGTGTGGAGGGAAGGGAAAG
>NW_022900946.1:4210763-4306795 GCF_012274545.1 Fukomys damarensis | reverse complement strand
ACGTCCCATTTTAATCCATCATGAAGGAAATAAGGCTTGAATGTAGTGCCCTGAAATGCAAGCCTGGTAGTTCATGGTTACCTTGAGGACCAAGCTACTCAGGAAGAGGAGCCAACACTGACCCCGCAGGCCCGTTCTTCACCTGCCATCTCATTTCACCTCCATTTCCTTATTTAATCCCTGAGGAGGACATGTTGCACACCTGTCTGCAAAGGGGTATTTTGAAGCTGCCTGCGTGCTCTTCCTGCCCCAGCCTCCAGAGTGCTGGGGTTACAGCTGTGCACAGCCGTGCCCCACCCCCCATTCTTTACAGCACCAATGGTAAAATCTGAAAAGCAATCAGAAAAAGTCTACGGGGTGACAAGCCAGTAGCCAAGCAGACCACCGACTAACAATCTCAAGAGTTTGCAGGACTTTTCTAGAACATTTTTTTCTTTCCCGGGTGGAGGTTAAGACAGTCTTCCTATGTAGTTCAGGCTGGCCTTGAAATCACTGTGTATCCCAGGCTGACCTTGAACTCAAAGTGATCCTCCTGCCTCAGCCACCTGAGTGCTAGGACTACAGGTGTGTTCTCTCACAGTTGGATCTGATTGCAGCTGTCCCTTCACAGAGACACGTTTCCCATTGGCTGCAGCTCCCCAGCCCCACCTCAGTCACTGAAATGTTTTCTTGGAGGCCCACGGAAAGGAACGTCTCAAGTTTCCCGAGATGGGCCCCACAGTCAGGACCGGAACCCGGGTTGGGGACAGAGTACACTGTCTGCAGTGCCTCCTGCTGTGCTGGCCTTGAGTCCTCTGGGTATAGACAACAGGTCCCAGCCTCCTGTCCAGTCCCCTTGCACAGCCCCAGCATCCTGGGCAGGCCCCGATGCCAAGGGACCCATTCTTGGTCTTGGCTCCCCGGGCCACCCTGTCCAGCTGGATGCATTGTGAAGCCAACCTCAGCTGCCCTGGGTTCGAACCCTGGCACTTAGTAGCTGGCTGCTTAGTGCCTCTGGCCGCTGGTCAGGAAAGTGGGGCTGATAACAGCTGAGCCCAGCGTGGAGATTCACTGAGCTGTTGCCTTGTTTCTGGGCCTCTGTGTCAGGACAGGGCGCGCCCCAACCTTCCAGGATGCGGGGCTCTAACCCCCTTTTGCCAGCGGTTGTCCTGCGAGAACGTGTGGTCAGCGTGGTCACATCTTCAGATTGGATTTCAAATCCGCAAATGCTAGTAACTAACTTTGAAAATGTTTGGATTCTGTGAGCACCTGGTGAGGATCTTTCTGATTCCCAACCCTGGCTTCTCTGGGTCTTTGGTTCTCACACAGGCCCTTGGCTGAGACCCTCCTGCCAGTGTCTGGGCTCCAGATGCCTCTGCTTCTCTGCCCCTGGGAAGGCTGAACAGCCGCTGTCACTGTGACACTTGCCTTTGTCGCCTCAGCCTGCCAGCCTCCCCCCTGCTCCCCCGCTGTGCCAGGGACAGTGTGGAGCTGGGGAGCGGGCGGGGGGGGGGGTGGCACCACCACGAGCCCTGGCAGGTGCTGTCTCTGACAGGGGCCCAGCACAGGGGCAGGGCCTGTCACCTTCCTGCAGGGGCTGCTCAGGGTTCAAGGGTCCCGGGGAAACCATCCATACTTCCTTTAATCCCCAGGACTGTACGAGGCTGGAGTTTGGAGTTTGACCTGCTGGAGGCCCTCCCAGAAACAGACACCCAGGACCCAGGGCTGCACTGTCCTCCGCTCCCTGCTGCAGAGGGAAGGCAGCCTGGGTCTCCCTCTTAGAGCCTCTCGGCCACTTCCCCTCTGAACGCCCTGACAGCTCAGGCGGCTGTGCACGTCTGGATTCAGGTGAGCGCCTCCGTCCCCGCAGGCTCCGCTCTCTGGGCCAGGCAGCCCCACGGTCTGGGCTCGGGCCTCGGTCTCCCCAAGGGCAGACTCAGCACGCTGCAGGTGAAGGCAGTGTGCCCGGGGGAGGTCAGTGGCCGGGTTCGGGCAGCCAGCAGTACCATGTGTGGGTCTTAGCTCTTTTTTTTTTTGTATCGGGATCAAACTTGGGACCTTGTGCTTGTGAGGCAGGCAGAGGCACCACTGAGCTAAATTCCCCGCCCTGGGTTTTAGCTCTTGCCCTGAACCAAGTTCAAGGACAGTGAGCCAATTCTTTGCACTCATGGAGCCTCAGCTCCCTTATCTGCCAGATGAGACCGTGGACACTGCCTGGCCCAGCCCACAGGTGCGGTGTGGCAGGACCCTAGGTTGTAAGGAGGTGACTTTATCTAAATAAATCCCAAAAGCCTAGAGTGATGGACTCTGCGGCCGAGCTGCTGTAACCACCCTGCGATTGTAGTCTTGCAGCGGCACCTGCCAGCCTTCCGCGGGTCTCCTGTAACAGCGCCGTCACTGTGAGCAGCCAAACTCACAGGGGAGCCAAGGAGCGCAGGCAACAAGTGGCGAGGCCGGGGCCGCTCACTGTGGCCGTGAGCTTGTCCTGTGGCCAGTGTCTCCAGGTGTGCTCGGTGAATAACCTGGAGGAGAGGCAGGCAGAGGATCCTGGAGTCAGGACTTGGAAAAACGCCACCCTCAGAGCAGGGTTGCAGTGGATAAGCTTGCATCTTGGCCACCCCGTGTTCGTAGTGTCTGTCCAGGGAGAACAGTCTGCAGACCAAACGCTGTGATGTGTCTGCTGTGAAGGCAAATGACTCGGGGATGCAGTCAGACCCGGCCTGAGAGAAGGGGCGCCGGATGGAGGAGGGTTTCGTCATGCAGAGTGCAGGGAAGGGCATCCCTGCAGAGGTGACGGAAGGGGAGGACCCCAAGCTGCAAATCACCTCGAGGACTACAGGGGAAGACATGGAAGTCAGAGGCCAGGGCACCCAGAGCTCCTGGGGGGGCACGGAGAGGTTTCGCACCAGGAAATGGTCTGATCTGGTGCGCAAGGTGCCTCTGGCTTCCGAGTGAGGGGGCACTGAGAGGAAGCAAGATCGGCCCTGCATGGAAAGATACTAAGACCTGCTCCAGGCTGGACAGAGGTGGCGGCTGATGAGGATGACAGGATGGGCTCGAGGGCCACACGGGAGGGAGGGGAGCGTGAGAAAGGTGGACCCACCCGGAGCCGAGATAAAGAACGATGTAGAACCTTCGGTGCGGCGTTTGTCTGGGTGGCGTTTCCGGGGCTCGGAATGAGGGGACAGACGGCGGGGTGCAGGTCTTACGGGTTCTGGGCTCTCTGGGGTGAAGTTGTCGGTCAGTGTGTACAGAGTGGAGACCCCGCATCTGCTGAGGGGCTCCTCACATCAACTCTGCAATGTCCAGGAGATGGCAGGTCTGGGAACAGGGGCCAAGCCATCCTGGGGGAACGGGGCAGAGCAGAAGGCTCACCGGGTCCCTCCATCCGCAGGGCGCCCCAGCATCCTCTGAGAAGCTGCCTTGTCCCACCCGCCTCGAGTTTCTCTCTGAATTACTGATCTGCGGCTTCCTAACAGGCAGGCGAGACCAGCCCGAGTGCCGGACTCTGTCTCCCAGCCTCTGCCTGGCACCTGTCCTTTTGGTCTGCGCTTGCAGCGCAGTCGCTGCTGTCCCCTGGGGAGCGCGGCGTGCACACACACACTTCTCAATTCCTCTTCACCCCTTCACTCCCTTCTTCCCTCTTCCTCCTCTCCCTGTCCCACTTGCAGACCCTGCCGCCCTGATTCCTATTATCTGTCTTTTATGTTGCCCTGTAATCTCTTCGTACTTTGGGTTTCTCATGTAAGAGAAACCATGTGCTCTGTGAGCTCTCAGGGCTGATTGATTTCACTTAACATTTGGGTCTGGAGGTTTATCCATCTTCCTACAAATAAACTCAAATGTATCCTTCTCCACGGCAGAGCGGTGCTGCACGGTGGGCACCGCCCCCCCTAAAGATCCATTCCTCTGTTGGTGGACACACAGGGCCTCCAAGACTTAGCTGTTTTGACTTGTGCTGCACCAGACACGGGAACGTGTGGATCTCTGTGTTACGGTGTCACTGACTCTGTGGGGAAGACATTAGGAGGCAGTGGCTGGGTCAGGAGGAATTTCCGTTTCAGTGTTTGAGGACTCTCCTCAGTGGTCTCCACAGTGGCTGTACTAACTTACATTCCCACCAACGGTGTGGCAGTGTTGCTTTTCCCCCGACATCTGATTATCATCCCCATTTTATAGATAGGGAAACTGAACCTCAGAGTCTTTTTTTTGAGACCACAGAGTGTGAAAAAAGTAGGGCCTGGGATGAACGCCTGTAGTCCCAGCACTTGGGAAACTGAGGGAGGAGGATCACCATGAGTTCGAGGCCAGCCCGGACTACATGGAAAGTTCAAGTTCGGCCTGAGATACACAGTGAGAGGCTGTCTCAATAAAGGCGGGAGGACCCCAGTCCATTCCTGCACCCAGGCTCGCCAGCACCCCTGCCGGCGCCCCAGCAAAGTGCAGCACCTTCGTGTCTCACCGTAAGTGCCGCCCGCTGCTTTCACTCCCTCCTCATTCATGATGAAACATTTCAGAGGCCCAAGAGTCACACTCTCGTCACCTGGCCAGGGTGCACTTGGGGCCGGCAGCAGCGGGTCCACCCCTCACCCCCCACTGGCCCTTGGCCCATGAACCTGTTTTCCTGATTTTCTTCCGTTGCACTTGCTGTGGAGAATCTTCTCACCTCCCAAGGCAGGTTGTGTGCAGGGCTGAGGGAGAGGGGGGCGCTGCCCCTGCCTGCCTGAGGTCCCTTCTGTGCATCGGCTGCTGGACAACTTCAGGGACACACAAAGCCTCTGTTACCACCCTGCCCGCAGTGAGAGGCCAGGGCCGCGACAGGACGGTGGCAGACACAGTGGGCCTGCAGGCAGACTGGGAGCCACGGTAGGGCAAGGTGATGCGTGGGCTGGGCGCGCAGAGCAGCGAAGCCGGGCTGAAAACCGAGAAGATGGGAACAGGGCTGCTTTCTGCTTTGTCCTTGGTCCGAGCAGAGAGCTGAGTCCTGGCTGGCGTCTCATAAAGGTTCCAGTGAGCTTCCAGGGCCTTGCACAGAGCTGGCACACAGCTGGTGCCTAATAGATACCCGTGGACAAGAAACAGAGATGGATGTAGGAGAGGCGAGAGGAAGGAGGAGAGGAAGTCAGAACAGCTGGTCTGGAAAACACCTGGAGGCCCTGGGTTCAAATCCTGCCTCTTGGCATTTCTATGACCTGCTTGCTAAAGCCAAGTCACTTGGTTGTGACCAGTGTGCCTCACAGGCAGGGGAAGGTGCGGTAAGAGGACACATTAATGCAAGTGGCACGCCTGGCACCCGGGGGAGACCATGCTCCCTGAACCTCGGCACTGCTCACTGCCGCGCCCCGTGTGCCCACTAAGGAAAGGGCATGGCAGGGGCCCAGCCTAGGAGCCTGTGCTGCAGGCAGCATCTGGCCCATGGGAGCAGCCGTCCTGCCTGGCTCCCTCGGGCCCCCTTCCCTGGGGCTCGGAAGCACTCAGCAGCAGTGCCAGCCTCCCCCCAGCTGGCCGGTGCTGATGAATAATGTTTGTCTCAGTGCTATCCTCATCCCTCCCGGGGGCAGGCGGCTGAAGGCTGCCCACTGCCCTTCCTGGCTCCTCCCTGCAGAAGCCTAGAACCGTCTGCCTTCTCCTCCCCGGGTCAGCACCGCCTCCCCTTGACGCTGCCTCCTGTGCCTCTGGCTTGTTTTGAAATTTATGAGCATTTTCAGAGTCACAGAAGGGTACCCAGAAGTGCCACCAGCATCCAGCAGGTGGAAGCCAGAGATGCAAGTCAAGTTGAAAGCACAGAAACACCCTGCACAAAAGGGACTCCCCAGTGTCCCCGGGGACACCCAGACACTCCTGTGGGCAGAGGGCGAGTCTGTGAGTCCGAGTGCTGGACCTGGCCTGGCTCACAGGAAACACTGTGCAGGGCACTCTGCATTTCTCTTCATGTTCACAGTGTCTGAAATGTTGTTCAGAAGACTCTTATTTTTTTGGTACTGGGGATGGAACTCGGGACCTTGCGCTTGTGAGGCAGGTGGTGGCACCACTGAGCTACATCCCCGGCCCCAGAAGACTCCCTTATGTCAACACCATGGCACATGTGGTGATCACTTAGTCTTCAAAACATTTAAAACTGCAAAACATTTTTGTAAATTTAGGCATTGGGGCAGCTGTTAGTTTCCTTTCTGATGTTTCTCTCTAACCCGTTTGCTTGGCTTTATGTTTAGAGACAAGGTCTCCCTGGGTAGATCAGGCTGGGCTTGAACTCCAAAGTCTCCTGCCTCAGCCTCCCAGTAGTACTGGGATTACAGGCGTGCACCACCACACCCAGCTCCCAGTAAAACCCTCTTAGAAACAGCCTTTTTCAGGCTATTTATGAAAAACCATCAGCCAACATCATATTGAATGGCCAAAAACTGAAAACCTTCATGTTAAAATCAGGAACAAGACGAGGATGCCCACTATCACCACTTCTCTTCAATATAGTTCTGGAAACATTAGCCATAGCAATTAGACAAGAGAAAGAAATTAAAGCAATAAAGATAGGAAAGGAAGAAGTTAAACTATCATTATTTGCTGATGATATGATACTCTACATTGAAGATCCAAAAAACTCCACCAAAAAACTTCTAGACTTAATTGACAGATTCAGTAAAGTATCTGGATACAAGGTGAATACCCAAAAATCAATAGCCTTTCTATACACAAATAACAGACAGACAGAAAGAGAAATAAGGGAAAAAAATTCCTTTTACAATAGCATCCAAAAAAATGAAGTATCTAGGAATCAATCTAACAAAAGAAACAAAAGATCTCTACACTGAAAACTACAGCACTCTGAAAAAAGAAATCGAAGAGGATATAAAAAAATGGAAAGATATCCCCTGCTCCTGGGTAGGAAGAATCAACATAGTGAAAATGGCCATACTACCAAAATTGTTATATACATTCAATGCAATGCCAATTGAAATTCCAACACTATATTTCACAGAACTAGAAAAAAGAATCCAAAAATTCATTTGGAACCACAAGAGACCTAGAATAGCAAAAGCCATTATAGGCAACAGTCACATGGCACCAGGTGTAACAATTCCCAATTTGAAACTATACTACAAAGCCACTGTGATAAAAACAGCATGGTACTGGCAAAGAAATAGGCCGGAGGATCAATGGAACAGACTGGAAGACACAAAAACAAATGCAGATGTACTCAGCTACCTCATCTTTGACAAAGGAGCTCACCATCCTCAGTGGAGGAAAGATAGCCTCTTTAATAAATGGTGTTGGAAAAACTGGATATCAACCTGCCACAGATTAAAATTAGACCCTTATCTTTCGCCATGCACTAAATTAAAATCCAAATGGATTAAAGATCTAAATATTAAAACAGAAACATTAAACTTGCTGGAAGGTAAGTTAGGCAGAACTCTGGAAGACATTGGTATAGGAAAAGACTTTATGAACAAATCCTCAGTAGCACGGGAACTAGCAGAAAGAATCAACAACTGGGATCTCATCTTACTAAAAAGCTTCTGTACTTCAAAGGAAACCATTAGCAGAACTAAGAGACAATCTACAATGTGGGAAAAAATTTTTACCAGCTGTACCTCAGACAAAGGACTATTATCAAGGATATATAAAGAACTCAAAACAATCAGTCCCCCCAAATATAAAGACCCGATCCAAAAATGGGCATCCGAAATGAACAGACATTTCTCATACAAAGAAGTAAAAGCAGCAAGAAAATATATGAAAAAATGTTCCACATCACTGGTCATTCGAGAGATGCAGATGAAAACAACACTGAGATTCCACCTCACCCCACAAAGAATGGCTGCTATCAAGAAATCACACAATAACAAATGTTGGCGGGGTTGTGGGGAGAAAGGAACCCTCCTCCATTGTTGGTGGGAGTGCAGACTAGTGCAACCACTATGGAAAACAATATGGAGATACCTCAAAGAGCTTGGACTGGAGGTTCCATTTGACCCAGCCATCCCTCTGTTGGGTATCTTTCCAAGAGAACTAAAAGAATCATATCACAGAGAAGTATGTGCACCCATGTTTATAGCGGCACAGTTTGTAATAGCTAAATCTTGGAAACAACCTATTTGCCCATCCGTTGGAAACTGGATAAAGAAGTTGTGGTTTTTCTATAAAATGGAATATTACTCAGCCATAAAGAGCGAGAGAATAGATTCATTCATAGGAAAATGGATACATATTGAAGATATACTCCTAAGTGAAATAAATAAGTCCCACATGTGTAAATACCAAATAGTTTCCCTGGTGTGAATATTCTGCAACAATGCATAAGATTCTAATAAGATTACTGACATTTAGAAATGGGAGGAAAGGAGCTAAAGGTGTAGGGAAGGTGTGATACGTAGGGGAAGAACAAAAAGGGAAAAGAAAAAAATGTGAGAGAATGAAAAGATGAAAATAAAGTGTTTGTAGATGGGGAGGGGAGGAGGGGGTGAAGGGAGGGCAGAGGTAAGGGGAAAAAATGAGAATCAAGACTTGCCATGTAAAGGTACATGATCCCAACAATGAATGTAACTGTACTGTATCCCTAAATGTACCAATAAACTCAATAAAAAAAAATGAAAAAAAAAAAGAAACAGCCTTTTTCTTCTTAAATTTTTAATTCTTAAAATTTAAAATTTTTTAAATTTTTAAATTTAGGGTCTCACTAAATTGCCCCGGCTGACCTCAAACTTGGGATCTTCCTGTCTCAGTCTCTCGTGTAACTGGGTAATAGGCTCAGGCCACTGCTCTTTAATTATCCCGTGCTTCTGGAATGGAGTGGTTTCTCATTTTATTTTTCTTAAATCCAATCTTATTCTGTACAGTAAGTGAAAGCTTCACACTACCCCTTGGATATTCTGGTGGCATTATTGCTTTACCATGAACTGATTGATCTTTTATTTCTCTTTTATACTACAGTTAGAGAGCTGCATTTATTTTTTAACTGTATTTGTAATAACACTAACTGTTAATTTCCCTTCAGTACTTAGTAAGAGCTAGTTACAAAGCATTTACCCTAAAAACTGAGCACAACATCCAACAGGTTGAACCCCAACCTTATAAAGCCCAGTGAAAGCTTCTGCAGGGCTGGACACACCCCGGCCTCACTCAGCATGAGGAAGGGATCTGGAGGCCTTTGACTGTGACACACTCACTCACACCTCAGGGTCTGTGTGGTTTCTGGGCCATTCATCTGTGTAAGACTAGCTCATCTTTCACACCCACTGGTGTGCTGCCTTCCAGAGTCCTCCTGGTGAAATCAGTGGTCTTTCCTCACTACGCCTCAAAGCAGACACAGAGGCACAGTAAGTAAGCAGAACGGAGCAGTAGGGCTACAAGGTCCTGACTGCAGCCTCGGGTTGGGCACCGCGGTCCGTGTGCCCTAGGCCTGAGCTCACAGCCTCCTACGAAACAGAAACTGACCGCACCCAGAGCGCCAAGCGTTGGTCCAGATTCTCAGCTGTGTGACTCTGGAGCTGGAGCTCTTAACAGCTCTCACTCCATGCACCTGCACCGCACAGAACCCCACACTGGGCTGGCGTTGTCCAAAGTGGGCTGTCCTCTCTCAGGACTGTGTGCCAGGAGGGGTGGGGACCGAGTCTTCTCATTCCCAAATCCCTGGGCTGCACACCATGGAATACGTAAGTCAGTGCCCTTGTCACTTATAATAAAAAATTACCCTTGGGGATGCAACCCTTTCTGATCACTGCTATAACTAACTGTTGCAGACTTACTGGCTCTCACAGCACAAGCTTATTGTCCTACAGTTCTAGAGGTCAGTAGTTCTAAGTGGATCTCCCTGGGCTAAGTCAAGGCATCAGCAGGGCTGAACTCCCTCCGCATGCTGTTGGTTTGCCTGACCTGGCTTCTAGACGACACTTGGTCTCCTGGGGCGAGGGCCCCATCATCTCATTTCAAGCCAGCACTTTGAGCCAAACCCTTCCCACACTGCCTTTTCTCTGTCTCCCCTCTGACCCTGTCTTCTGTCGTGATTGCATTAGGTCTGCCCTGATCATCTATCTAGCTAACTCCTTCTTTTTGCTTTGTTTTGATTCTTTTCTGGCACTGGGGCCTTCACAGTGAGTTGCACCCACAGCCTCTTTTATTTTGAGACAGGTTCTCCCTGAGTCGTTAAGTGGCTCAGGCTGGGCTTGAACTTGCCATCCTCTTGCCTCAGCCTCCCAGAGTGCTGGGGTTTTAAGCATGTGCCTCTTTGCCCAGCTGGCTTCTCCTTGTCTTAAACTCAGCTACCTCTGGGCATCTCCCTACTTTTAAATAGCACCCTTAATTCTGTCTGTAAACGTAGTCACAGGTGAGGGCTCTTTGAGCCTTTGTCCTGCCTACCACAGGAATCCCTCAAATTGCCCAGGAAATGCCGCCTACCAAGAAAGAGCTGGGGAAAGAGGTTCACAGTGTGGATGCTGGGGCAGAATCGTCTGGGTTCAAATCCCAGCCCCACCTTGGGCAAGCTACTTGTCTGTGCTCTCACTCCACCACTTATTAGCAGGCCGTTATGACTATGGCGTCCATACTGCAGGTTGTGAACACTTAGAAAGTGCCTGGTATTCAGGGCGTGTTAAATATATGCGATTTTATGGGTATGTCCGGCACGGGAGCAAGACTGCGGTGTTAGATTGAGCCGTACAAGGCGTGAGTCCTATGAGATACGGACCAGTGCACAGGTCTCATTTCCCTCTCACTCCAGCACATGTTTTTAGTAAGTCCACAAGGGGACAGGAACCATCTGCACACACTGTGTGCCCAACGTCATACTTTGCCAAGTGAGGGGTTGGACTGGTAAAATAGCAAGGAGTGAGCTGTGCCTTCCTGGTAAATATTTGTTGAATGAACGAATGAGTGAGTGAGTGGATGGATGGATGGAAGTGTCTTCGTGATGGTCTGTCTGCCATGCACCTCAGCCTGGGGTCGCCCTTCTCAGGTCCCCCCAGAGACAGCCGCAGCCAGGATGAGAAGGTTCCGGCTTCTGTTCTCTGACGAGGGCTTGCTCTTCCCAGGACCCAGAGGGCTGGTTCAGGACCATGGAGAGCGGCGGCAGCCCCAGGCCTCCACCCTCCGATCCCCTGGAGCCATTCCCCGCCAAGAGTCTGGAGCCAGGCGACATCGCTGTGCTGGTTTTGTACTTCCTCTTCGTCCTGGCTGTTGGACTATGGGTAAGCCAGGCACAGAAAGTAAAGTCCAACGTGACCCTCTCATTTTGGAGATAAGATTACTGACTGAGAGAAGAGACTGGCACAAGACCATAGAGTAATCAGAATTTTCACAGTTACAGAATATATCGGGTGCTGACTATGTGTCAGGTTCTGGCTGAGCTTCTCACTTCGGTTACCTCTGTAACCTGCACAGGTGCCTCTTGGGGAGAGGCTACACCTACTTTGCAGATTAAAAAACCTGACCTTCAGAGACTTCATGCTTCTAGAGCTGGGGGTGTAGCTCCCTGGAACCACACTTGCTTCGCTTGCATGGGGCCCCAGCTTCAGTCCTCAGTAATCTGCTCCCCAGATGACTGAAGTTCCTTATTTTAGAAGTTATGAGAGCTGGAATAAGAATCTCTCTTAGGGGCTAGGAATTTAGTCCAGTGGTTCCACCACCTGCCTTGCAGACCCAGAGTTCCAAGTTTGATCCCCAGCACAAAAAAAAAAAAAAAAGAATCTCCTTTACTTTGAAGGCTATGCCTTTTTTTTTTAATTTAAAGGAAAAATTTTAAAATAATACAGTCACATGGTTCAAAAGTAAAATAGCATAGGACAGAGTGTCAAGTCTTGCTATTACCCTTGTCTCCAAAGGTCACAACTGCTATTAGCTTGTTATCACTGTTTAGGGTATCTTTCCAGTCTCTTTATACAAATAAGAGCAAATACTAATATACACATTTCTCTTTTTCTTATTTCCCAGCTTATCCATGCTGGGGGTTTTTCTTGCTGTTTCTCACTTATCAGTGTTGCTCAGGTATCTTTTAATATCTGTACGTACTGTGCAAACTTCCTCATCTTCTTAAAAGTGGCACAGCATCCCAGTTCTGCTAACTTATTTCTCAGTCCCTGCTGAGGTCAGTTTGGGTTTTTTCCTACCTCTTCCTGCCAATGCTATGATAAGCAACCCTTGGACACTCATTATTTTGGAGTGCCGCTGTTATGTAAGGTAAATCTCCTATTGTAGGTTATTAGGTAAAGCATTTATGCTAGCTGTTGTCCAATCACCCTCCTTAGATAGATATTGGACAAATCAGCACATTTCCTCTTTAGTCAAACTGATGGGGGAAATTAATATCTCAGTGTGTCATTGATATGCGTGTCTCACACTGAGTGGAATCGATCACTCCTATTACACTCATGCATGTGAGGTGTGGTAAGAACATATGGTGAATATTTATGATAGTAAATCACACATTACCATGAATCCTCCGCAGACTCCTCCCCCTCAATTTGAATGCAGCCATCCTGTCATTCTCACCACTTTCTGAAGCAGCTCTGGAACTCTTTTGTGAGCGTCTCTAGGAAGTATGATAAAAATATGGTGACTGCTGGTGCCCGGTGCCATCTCATGGAAAGAGTGTGTTTACAGGGTGTGTTTACACATTACGGCAGGTTTTCATGCCTTTACTTACTTGTATCTGGCACGATATACCTTCTGGCTGTTTCCCAAAGTCTAAATGACCACAGAAGGTAGACATTTTGGGTTGGTCCAAGACATGAAAATAGCCACAACAACAACGCCACTGAGGATGCGCACAGACCAGGAGCCCCAGAACTGCTTCAGAAAGTGGCAAGGACGACGGGACGTGTGTGTTTGAAGCGGGGGGCGGGGTATTTGAGGACGATTTTAAAAATTTAAACATTTACCATATTTTTCACTCAAACTTATATGATGTGCTTAAGAATCACTTATATTTCCCCAAATGTTGAAACTTAATCACCACTTGGACAGCATTAGGATGTGGGGCACTTAGGAGGTGGTTAGGAGTGAGCTTTGTGTATAGGGTTGGGTGTCTTATTTTTTGTTTTGTTTTTTGTTTGTTTGAGCCAGGGTCTCACTATGTAGTTGAGACTGACCTGGAACTCACTATGTAGCCCAGGCTGGTCTCGAACTCACAGTGATCCTCCTGCCTCAGCCTCCCGAGTGCTGGGATTACAATCATGCACCACCACATTCGGCTGGGTTGGGTGTCTTATAAAAGCAGATGGGAGAATTCACCAGCTCTTTTCACTCTTCCCTCTCCCACCATGTGAAGGCACACGACATCTTCGCTAGATGCCCAACCCACGGGCACTCTTACCTTGGCCTTCCCAGCCTCCAGAACCATGCGAAATACACTGCTAGTGTTGGTAAATTATGTAGTCTTGAGGGTTTGGTTGCTGCAGCAGAGTAGACCAGGAGGACGTGACCCTCAGTCTCTCCACTGGTCAGGCTGGCCCAGTCAGGGTTCGTGAGCACTCAATAGACAATGTCCGCTGAGAGCCATGAGCCTGAAACTCCAGACCAAGGAGCTTACCACAAATGTGTGACGCAGGGGCTGGCGGGGCCTGCACTGGCCAGAATCGTTTCCGTCTCGTTTAAAGACAGTCGCGTTAACATTCTCCTAAAACCTGTAGGTAAAGGAAATACATTTGACACCCAAATCCGGCCCATCGGACCTGCAGGTTACCATCCGTGTCCTACGCCCTCGGGATGCCTCTGACCACTAACATTACCTCCCCTCCCTTCTTCATTTCAGTCCACTGTGAAGACCAAGAGAGACACAGTGAAAGGCTACTTCTTGGCTGGAGGAGACATGGTGTGGTGGCCAGTAAGTGCTGTCTGCTTCAGTGAAAAAGCCACTTCCTTGGGCTGGGGTGAGGCTCAGCAGTAGAGCGCTTGCCTAGCAGGCACCAGGCCCTGGGTTCAATTTCCAGCACCCTATGGAAAAAAAAAAAGTTGCTTCTGAAGACACTTTAAGTGCTGCGATTCCAGTTCTGGACTCTGGTTCCACGTTGTCTAGAAGTCAAAGGCTTGTTGCTGCCTCTGACCTCTTATTCCCACTGGCAAGAGAGACATGGGTGTCTAGGAGTTCTGCTGCTAAGGAATTCTGACCCTTTTGTTAACCCAGTACCAAGCCCTCCCCATGCCGAGCAGCTTACAGAGCTCAGTGTCCTGTCTCTGGTGACTCCACGGGCTGGCTGCCTGGCTTCTCTGCTGTCCCCCTCTTGGCTCACTCAACGAAGCTGCGTTTACCTGGTGACCAGGCTGGGATGCAAATCCCAGATGTCCTCATCCAGGCTGGGAGGCCGTGGAAAGGATGGCCGGACCCCTGGGATCGCTCTCTCTCTCCCCCTCCCTCCCCCCATTCCAATGACCCAGCCCAAGTTTCCTTGTAGCTTATTCTAAGGGAGCAGGAGTGGAAGCCCCCAGACTTCCAGTACACATAACCACATTCTATTTGCCAGAGTAAAGCACAGGTTATCAGCTTCTTTGTGGACCAAGCAGAAAAGCAGAAATTAACCAAATTCTGTAAAACTCCAATGAGCATTTACCCAGGAAGTAGCTGAATCTCAGTAAGAACCTGTGGGTGTTCTGCCTGGCTCTGTTACCATTCTGCTCTCTTGAGCTCTGCCAGCACCCCAGAAGCACCAGGGGAGGCAGAACGGGGAAGGAGCACTTCTGAATCCCACGCTCCCACTATTGTACTTGTCTGCAGTGCCCCAAAAGCCCCACACTCTTCCCCTAGTGGCAAGGTCCAGGATTTGATCGGCAGCAGTGCAAAAACAAACTTACAGCAAGAACAGAGCACAGATTCTAGAGTTAGCCCAGTTTGTGAAATGAAATATTCACTAGAGGGGCTCAGCAACAGAATGAAATAAACACGTGGCGCACATGAAGACAGGTCAGTGGAAATGACCAAGTCTCAGAGATAGACGTCGTTCAGCAGAGTAACGTGCAAGTTCCAGAAGGAAACGGGGGAGTAAAAAGACCATCAAAGGAACAATGGCCTAAAATTAGCCAAGTTCGATGGCCAACACTGATCTACACACCAGGAAGCTGGTGGACTCTAGGTAGGACAAACTGGGAGAGATGCACACCTCGGCACACCACCATCAGGTTACTGGAAGTGCAAGGCAGGAAGTTTTGAAAGCAGCAAGAGAAGCAGTTCATCACTTCAGAAAGTCTTCAGTGCCATCAACTGCCGAGTCTTCCTCTGAAAAGCTGAAACCAAGAGCCCGAAGTACTCAGAGAGAAAGGCCATAACAAATAATATCATCAGATTATGTTCTTAGAAATGAGAACTCATTGCTACATCTGCATTATAAGAAACACTCAGAGCCCTGGATTTAGCTCAGTGGTGTTGATGCCTGCCTTGCAAATGCAAGGTCCCGAGTTCGATCCCCAGTACCTCCCCCAAAAAAAAGAGAAACACTGATTTCAGGCAGAAATGAGAGGGTACCAGTGTGACTTGCTATGCATGGGGAAACAGAGAGTGCTAGTCAAGGTAACTACAAAGGAAAATATAATAGGCAGTTACATTACTTTTTGACTGCAATTTTTATTTTCGTTTGTCCTTTTTAAAAGACAGCTGTATAGATGGGCATGGTGGCACACACCCGTAGTCACAACACTCAGGAGGTTGAGGCAGGAGGATCACTGTGAGTTCAACACCAGCCTGGGCTACATAATGAAACCCTGTCTCAAAAAACCAAAACAAATTAAAAAAATAAGATAATTTAAAATTGGATGAAAACGTGGCAGATAGATATAAATCTTATTTAATTTTCGTTACATTAGCTTATATGGATTAAATCTTTCAAACAAAAAGCAGAAATGGCAGAATGGGTCTTTAAGAAATGTGATCCCATTATACAGTGTCTGTAAGAGACATACTTCAGGTGAAAAGCACAATGGGTTGAAGGAAAAGTAAAATGATGGAAAAGCAGGTCTAACCAAATAGGGTATATTTCAAATAAGATGAAAGTAAAACAATAGAAAAAAGATATACCATGCAAAGAGCCAAAAAATGAGCATAGGTGGCTACACATATTAGACAAAATGGACTTTAAGACAAAAACTTTTACTAGACACAAAATAGGAATGACACAGGGACCACAAAACATAACAATCTTAAACATATCTGCGCCAAACAATGGAGCCCCAATATATACAAAGCAAAAATTGACCTAGTAAAAAGACAATTTGATAGTACTAATTGGAGACTTTAATCTCACTGTTTTGTTTTGTTGAGACAAGGTCTTGCTATGTAGTTCAAGCTGGCATTAAACTAACATGTAACCCAATATGGCCTCAAACTCACAGTGATCCTCTTGCCTCAGCCTCCCATGTGCTGGGATTACAGGTGTGCACCACTATACCTGGCTTAATCTCACTTTCAATAACATAATAAATGAGATAGAAGATTAACCAGGAAATAGAAGTCACAAACAAATATTATAAACCAGTACAATGAACAGATGTAAAATAATCAACAATAAAATATACATTCTTCTTAAATACACATGGGACATTCTCTAGTTTAACTGCACGTTAAGTTGTATATAAGTCTCAGTAAACTTTAAATTTTTGAAATAATACAGTGTGTTCTCTTCACAATAGAATGAAATTTTCAAATCAGAAGGAAGATTGGGAAATTCACAAATATATAGGAATTAACAACATACTTGAATTACCAATGGATCCAAGAACGAATCATAATGGAAATTAGAAAATATTTTAAAATGATGAAAAAGACTTATGGGATATAGCTAAAGCAATGCTTATAGTGAAATCTATACTGTAATTTCCATATTAAAAAAGAAAGATGTGAAATTAATTACTTAATATTTTACATGAACTAGAAAAAGAAGGCTAAACTAAACCTGAAGCAAGCAGAAAGGAAATGATAAAGATTAGAATGAAAAAAAAAATACATAACAGAAAAAAAAAAGAAGAATCTCCCCACTCCCCTGGCTCCTTGAAAAGATCAATAACAGAGTTAGCCACTTCTAGGTTAACCAAGAAGAAAAGAAACAAGATTCAAATACTAACATCAGGAATGAAAGGGGGTATTACAACCAATACCACAGGAATAAAAATTAGTCACAAGGGAACACTATGAACATCTGAATGCCAATAAATCAGATAATCTGGGTAAAAATTTAAAATTCCTAGAAAGACACAAAACACCCAAATTGACTCAAGTAGAGATTGAAAAACTGCATTCTATCTATAAGAAGTAAAGACACTGAATGAAAAATCACAAAACTTTCCACAAAGAAAGGCAAAGGCCATATGATTTATTTCACTACTGAATTTTTCCAAACGTTTAAAGGGAAATTAACACAAAATTCCTCATCAATCTGCAAAAATAAAAAAAAGAGAGCCCACCCTACCTCATTCTACAAGGCTAATATTACCACGGTACCAGTACTACAAAGGGATATCATATGGCAAAAAAACCCACAGACATATGTCTCTTATGAAGAAATCTAGTGAGGTATAAAAATGAATTTACACCACAACCAAGTGAGTTTTATCGTAAGAATGAAAATTTAGTTTAATATACAAAAAGTCAGTATAATACACTTGATTGTAGAGTAAGTGACAAAATATAACCACCTCAGTAGACAAAGGAGAAAGCATTTGACAACATCTAAAACTCTTGGGCTGGGGGTTTAGCTCAGTGGTGCCACACCTGCCTTGCAAGTGCAAGGTCCTGAGTTCGATCCACAGTACCAAAAAAAAAAAAAATCTTAAATTCTTTCATGATAAAACGTGTAACAAACTAAATATAGAAGAAAACATCCTTAATTTGACAGCACATCTACAAAGCACCACAGCTGATATACTTAGTGGTGAAAGACAACTGAAAGCTCTCTTCCTATGATCAGGAAGAAGATGAGGAGGTTCCTTTAGCCACTCCTACTCGACATTTCCTGGAGGTTTTATCCAAGGCAAGTCGTGAGAAAGAGAAGTAAAGGCAACCAGACTGAACGGAAGAAATACAGCTCTTGTGATTTGCATATGACAGCCTCTTGTATGTAGAAATGCCTAAGACACTCAAAAAATATTGTATACTAGGGATTATAAATGAATTCAGTAAAATTGCAGAATGTAAGATGAATATTTAAAATCACTGTTATTTTTATAGCAATGAAAGATCTGAAAACAAATTAGAATAATTCCACATACCTATCTTTATAGCAGCACAATTCATAAGAGCTAAATCCTGAAAATGCCCTCTGTGTCCATCAACAGATGAGTGGATAAAGAAAACGTGGTATTTATATACAACAGAGTAGCACTCTGCCATGAATGGTAAACCTGAGTCATCTGCAGGAAAATGTATGTACCCTGAGAACATAATGTTAAATGAAATAAATCAGACACACAAGCTTAAATATCACATAGTTTCTCTTATATGAAAAACCCAAAATATAAATACAGATAAAAATAAAGGATAGAAAATAGGGAAACTGGAGATAGATGTTTTGCAAATGGGAAAGAGACCGAGAGATGGAGGAAGAAGGAAAGGAGATGAAAACCAAAGAATTAAGCTGTGTTAGGTACACGTAATGACTTCCCATGAGGAATGTAATCACTATGTACTGAAAACATGTACTAAAAATTTTAAAAAATGAAAAAAGAATTCCACTTACAATAGCTTCAAAAGAACAAAGCCCTTAGGAATGCATTTGAAAAAATGTAACATACACTAAAAACACAGGGAAAAATAACTAATTGCAAAAACACCCTGTGTTCTTTGAAGACTTAGTACTGCAAGATTGCAATACTCCTCGTACTGATGTACATATAAATTAAAACCGAAGTTCCTTTTTCTTTCACAAATCTCAAAATTTGATCCTAAAATTCATACAGAAATCTGTGCAACCCAACATAGCTACAACCATCTTGAAAAGGAACAAACTAGGAGGATTCATACTTCCAGACTTCAAAACTTACTACAAACCTATAGTAATCAAGAGAGTGGAGGGCGGACGTTTCAGCCAACGGGCTGGATTGTTATAAGGACTGGAGAAAGGACAGACAGCAGAGGCAGCTCCCTCCCCCCCCCCCCGCTCCCCTTTCCCCTACCTCTCCTTCTCTTCCTGTCTCCTTTCATAGAGCACCCTCCTCTCTCAGCAGATGGCTGATGCTGTTGCATGTAGCTGAGCACACCTCTCCCCTCCCATCACCCACCTCCCTGACATCCCTGTCCCCAGTTCAAGGCAGCAGCAGAGTTCACCCTCAGTCCACATTCCCTGAAGAGGTGATAGGACTGGCCCGGCCAGCCCAGTCTGGTCAGCGGAGACCAGGGCTTGGAGTAATTGAGAACAGCTCTGCCACTTCAGCTTGTCCCAAGACTGTCTACTCTGCATCATTAGAAGCAGGGCTGGGGAGTTACTGGATGTCTTGGTTACTTTCCTTGTTGCTGAGACAGAATACCTAACACCCAAAGTTAAAGGAGGAAAGGTTTATTTCACTCAGGGTTTGCAGAGGTTTCGGTCCATAGTTGGTTAACCCCAAGGCAGGGCGGCAGGGCAGAGGGACATCGCAGAGGAGAAACAGTCCATGGTGGGCAGAAGGCGGTGAAGCAGCTTCATTCTGTCCCTTTATATTCCATCCAAGGTTCCTACTCTCTGGGTAGTGCCATCCACACCCAGGCCGGGCACCGTGATTCCAGCATCCAGTCTCCTTCAGAACGCTCCACCTATGACTGCAGGAGGCTTTGGGGGGACACTGAGGTATAAGCTGTGGCCCCTGTCTTCTCTCTCCAGAGAGGCTGTGGACAGTTGTGCACGCTGTATACTGAATCCCCTGGGAGGTGCAATTCACCTTGTAGGCCTTGTATATCTGCCTTTTTGTAAGGTTCTGATTGGCGGAAGTAAGAGTATAGGGAAAGAGAGTCTTTTTCTAATTTGAGCAAGGATGCCAGATAGGGTATGGATGGTGTTGCCTTCTCCACTCCCCTTTCTGCCCCAGTCCTACCCTTTGGCCTGTCCTCTGCCCACAGATTGGGGCATCTCTGTTTGCCAGCAATATCGGAAGTGGACATTTCATTGGCCTGGCGGGGTCAGGCGCATCCGTGGGCATCTCCGTGGCTGCTTACGAGTTCAATGTAAGTATTTGACCCCAGACACGGATGTTGCACCTCCACCTGACGGGAGGGTTGGGGGCAGAAGTGTGAATGTCCTACACTGCAAAACTCACCGCACCTTGTTTGTGGGGGAGGCTGGGAGTGGACCCATGGTGTTGTGCGTGGTACAGAAGGGCTGCACCATGGCTCTGTTTCCGTTTCTAATTCTGAGTCAGGGTCCTGCTAAATCACTGAGTTGCCAGGCTGAGCTCCTGCTTGCAGGCCTTGGCAGCGGCCCCTGGGGGAGCTGGGACCCCTGGCATGTGCTACCACACCCAGCTAGGACAGCACTCTGGAAAGGCAAACAGGAGAACTTCAGGGTGCCCCTGCCCCTCCAAATTTGGGTGGGTCTCTCTGCTTGCTAGGTGGGCAAACAAGTTGTCAGAAACCATCATGGGACTGCAGGGTACTTCTGTGTGTATTTTAGGCATTAGTTGGCCATCATGAAAATTATACTGCTCAGAGCTGGGCATGCAGAACACACCTAGAAGGCTGAGGCAGGGGGATCCCACATTCAAGCCCAGCTGATAACTTAGTGTCTTAGTGAGACTCTGTCTCAGAATAAAAAATAAGAAGAGAGCTAAGGACCTAGCTTGAGGTGAAGGCCCTGGGTTCAGTCCCTAGTACTATTAAAAAAAAAAATGTACAGCACAGTGGCATTTGACCTTTTTGCCCAAGAGAAAGGCTTCTTTCTGCAGAGCAGGATCCACACAGAGGGCTTATCCTGGGAAGGGGGTCTGCACTCACCGGAGACTCTCACTGGCACGGGGCTGCCATTTTGACAACGCTCCCCCTGTCCCGGGCACAGGCCCAACATGTCACGTGCACGGTCACCACACAGAGCTCAGTTTCAGAACGTGCGGACAGGGGTTCAAATGGCGCCTGCCACACAGAGCCACTGTGAACCTGCAGCAAGTGGGCGCTCCAGAGGGCACGGGGACCTGGCAGGCAGAGCACCGGGAGAGCGCTCCTCTGGTGTCCTGGCGGAGGACCAGGGTAAAAGCCAGGCTGATCCTGAGTTAGCTCTGCTGCAGCACCTCTCACTGGCATGGCTCATCTCTGATCCAGGGTCTCATGGCCTTGGGGTTTTAAGTACAGTGTGAACCTAGGGTCTTAGCACTGAGCAACATCTCCAGCCTTTTATTATTTTCTGTTCTGAGACAGGATCTCTCAAAGTTGCCCAGCTGGGCTTGAACTTTTGATCCGCCTGCCTCAGCCTCTCACAGCTTTGTTTTAACCACTGCTGAGGAGAGGAGAGGAGAGAGTGCAGCGGAAGGAAAGGGGGTGGTGTGGTATTTAGGAAACTGGATTAAAAGGGATCATGAAAGTCTTCTCCTCCCCCACTGTTTTTTTGGCTTTGTCTGTCTTTGATTGGTTGGTCTTAATTTTCTTGGGACAGGGTCTTGCTACGTTGTCCAGTGACGTCAAACTTCTAGGGTCAAGAGATTCTCCTGTTTCAGCCTCCCAAGAGGCTGGGACTACAGGTGTGATCCACCACACTTGGCTCTCTTCTCCCTATTTTAAAAATACAAAAGTGGAGGCCAGGGAAGGTGAACTACTCAGCAAGCAAGGGACTATATCAGAGGCAGAGTTCAGGCCATGTTACCTCAGGGTGCAGAGAAGAAATCTGTCAGCACCTCCACGGGAACTGGAAGCCACACTCTGACTGTGCTTTCTCGGGCAGGGCATATTTTCTGTGCTGATGTTGTCCTGGATCTTCCTACCCATCTACATCGCTGGCCAGGTGAGCTGAGGGGTCCGAGTGCTGGGCGTGGGGCCCCCTGGGAGGCAGGCTGGAAAGGCCGGTCTTGCTGGCAGAATCTGGCAGACGCTGGTTGGGCCGTGCCCAGCACCTTTGGTGAGGGAGGCGGGTGGGAGCTCCCAAGGCTCTGCCTGGTCGCCTGCATCCAAGGACGCGGTGCCTCCAGGCGGCAGGAAGGATGTGGGCGCAAACGTTTTCAGAAGTCTAAAACACAAATGTAAAACTCCCAGTCTTTTTTGCTCTTGCAAAATCACATTGTTTTAGACTTTTCAGGCTCATTCAGGAGCTTATTGGCATCTCTCACACTACCTACACTGCACTGGAGTTAGACACACACACACACACACAGCAAGATTACATAATGACTGCATCACTCATTTCTGGGGATTGAACCCAGGGCCTTCACACCAAGCTATAGCCCTTCTTATATTTTATTTTGAGGCAGGGTCTCACTAAATTGCTCAATTGCTTAATCTTGCAATCTTCCCACCTCCGCCTCCCAGAGGGTTTGGATTACAGGCACGCACCAGCACTCTCATCTTGATTTTAACTTCTAATTATGGAAAGTTAGAAAATACACAAAGTAGAAATGGTTTAAGGATCAACATTTATGTTCAGAATCATTCCACACCTGAAGAGGCCCAGTCTATGGTAAAGCGGGACAAACAGCTGGCCTGGGGAGACGGGAGGAGCCCGGTCTGTCTCACGCGCCCTGTGACAGCCTCCGAGCAGGCCAGACATCTGGGGCGTCCAACACAGGCCTGGAGTGAGGAGGCCTGGGCCACAGCGTGCACGGTGGGAGGAGGAAGGGCGCGGAGGCGCGACTGTGAAGCCACAGGGATCCGAAACCCTAACCGAGTGGAGAGGTGGGAGCGACGGCGTGGTGGCATCGGGCCCTGAGAAGGGCTGGGGTCAGCAGAGGCCTCGAGGCTGTCAGGACAATGAGCAAGAGAGCCGGTGCGAGGCAGCACTGCGGGTAGACTGTGAGGCCCTGGGCTCAACCCCAGCCTGCAAAACAGACCCATGCACCGAATGAGATAGAACCCCCGGCCGAGTGTGGCGAGTACTCAGTGGAGAGCTGCAGCCCGCGCTACATGATAAATGCGAGTGTGCTGGGCAGAGATGAAAAGCGACCCGACGCACTTCTATGGGGAAAGAAAATCACAGAGAAAAGTGAAACACAAATGTGAGGCTTGGCAAGCTGTTGTGAAGTGCGCACCCACAGTGAGACGTAAAAGGCGAGCCCCGCTCCGAGGCTTCGGAGCTCCCGGTGTCTGTCTCCTTCCACCATAAACACCCATTTTTGTGTTTTTCTTTATTAAGCATTCCTGGGCAATAAAATTTAACTTTACACCTTAAAACGCCACGTGTGGGTAGGGCCTGAGGCACACAGAGCTCTGGCAGCCGATATGCAGGCATCTAACCAGTGTTGTTGAGGGCACTTGGACGGAGTCGCTGGGTCCTGAACGCTCCGTGGGGCTCCGAGCTCTCCTCTCCGCGCCGATCCGCTTGCTCTGAAAATCCAGGGCGTCCCTGCTGATGCCTGGAGCGCTCTGACTTGGAAATTCTCGCGGCCCAGGCAGTGACAAACGGCTTTCCGGCCATTCGAATTCCTCTTTAGGAAGATAACTTGTTGCTGATGTACGGCTGGACGGTCCCGGGCATCCAGCTGGGGACAAGCTCAGTCCTGCACCCAGCCTGGTGGGGGGACTTGGGGCACTGGGGCTGTGCCCTGGAAGGGGCTGTGGGTACCCGGCCTGTTCCTCTCGCTGCTTCCTGGCCTGGCCCTGAGGTGAGTGGTTCTCGTCTGTTCCTCTGTCCACCTAGAATTTATTTTGCCCACCATACTTGGAGGATAGCTTCATGCAAAGACTACCCACCAAGAGAACTGGTGACGATTTTAATGCGGAACCCAGAAAATGAAGTCTACCTCTCCTGGCCGCCCAACCCTCCACCTGCCGTGTTCTCCGTCCTCCCGTACGCACTGTGCTGAGTGAGGAAGCGCAGCCTGTGGGGTGTGGGCAGTGCCCTCCCGGCTGGCAGTGCCACCCCTGAGGACACAGGGAGCCAGGTCACGGAGCGTTGCCTTGAGTGGCCTGCAGCTCTCGGCCGGGTGTCTGATTAGTTCTCCTGCCGCCACCAAGAGCACTGCTCTTCACAGTACTAGAAACGCCCTTCACTGCCAGGCCCACAGCAAATCAGGATGGTCAAGGCGGGACATCCGGGAGGGTCAGGATCTCAGCAGGGGTGGAGAAAGAAAGTTCTTTTTTCTATTAAAAAAAAAAAATCCATTTAGTTTTGGAGTTCATTTTTTGCCCAGATGCAAATATGTTAAAGCTTAGTTTGATGCTGACTATTGTAGTTTGGAACACCCAGATTCCACGTTCGACAATTTATAATTCTCGAAGCAAGTCTGGCCATGAGGCATCTCCCTGTGTTCTTCTGCCGATCATCTGACCTTGAAACAGGGTCTTCCAT
This sequence comes from Fukomys damarensis, assembly GCF_012274545.1. NCBI lineage: Eukaryota > Metazoa > Chordata > Mammalia > Rodentia > Bathyergidae > Fukomys > Fukomys damarensis. The sequence continues at coordinate 4,282,448 of NW_022900946.1, read as the reverse complement.
TCCTCAGCTCGAAGTTGGCCTCCTTCCTGGGGTACATTTGGGAAACTCAAGCCTGGAGCTGCCACAAATACAGAGATTTGTATTCTACAGATATCACTGCTCGGTTCTTCCCTGTCCAAGATCTGGGCCAAGGAAAGCGAGAAAGGATATTCCAAAGTGCAGGGAAATTGCAACCCAAACGGGATCTCAGCAGCCTGGACCGGCTGTGGGTGTCGCACGGGTCACGGCGCCTTCTACCCCAGATCCCCACCCACAGCACAGGAAGCAGCCGGGATTCAGTCCTCCCAGTGGGAGCCTCCGCATCTCTGCAGTCTGCCCCAGAACCCCCTGCTTCCCCTGGGGAGCAGGCGGCATGATGCACAGCGGGGACAGAAAGTCTGTAACACGGAGAGAGACCCCCGAGATGGTGGTCATGGGTAAACACCACTGGGTCCCGCGGGAATGTCAAGTTCTTTCCCACTGCTTTTGTGTTTAAGAATTTTAAAGTGTGCTTTACCTTTAGTTAACATAATAGTTACCCATGTTTATGGTGGACAGGATGAGGTGCACTGTCCAACAGCCTTATCCGGAGGACTCAGGACAGGGTCTCACCTTGGAGCCAGTATTGCCCTTGACAGCTGAACAACTTACATCCCTCTCTGCCTCTCCTCTCTCCCGCTCTCCCTCCCTCCTCCTCCCTCCTCCTTCTTTGTCCTCCCCTCTCTTCTCTCCCCTTTTCACTTTTTAAAGAAAGAATACTTTGGTTCTGATATGCTAACAAAGAAGTATATTTATTTTTAAAGGTGATTTTTAATTAGAGTATTTAAAATTGCATAATATACCAAGAGTGTTACAGCATAGGAGAACAAAGTTCTCTGATGTCCTAGAGGCTGGATATGGGCTTATCTGTGTCAATCTTAAAATTATCCCAGCAAACACGTACATTCCTTCCTTCCTTCCTTCCTTCCTTCCTTCCTTCCTTCCTTCCTTCCTTCCTTTCTTTCTTTTCTTTCTTTTTGGTTTTTTTGAGACAGGGTCTCACTATGTAGTTGAGACTGACCTGGAACTCACTATGTAGCCCAGGCTGGTCTCGAACTCACAGCGATCCTCCTGCCTCAGCCTCCCGAGTGCTCGGATTACAGGCGTGCGCCACCACAGCCGGCCCTATATTTATTTTTGAGGGTTCCTTTACAATGAAGACTGGTTTTCTATTGATGGTGCTAGTTTTAAGTTTTCCTTTAGGTAAATTTTTTTAAATAAAAGAGTGAGTTGGCTGAAAAAATCACACAGGCTGCAGCAAAACTGAGCTGGGGTAGCGGTATATGCACACTTCGTGTTTGCAAGTGTGACAGTGGGGCACATGCTCCTGCATAGAACCTGTCCCTCCACACCCCACCTCTTGGCCTGCACTTTCTCCTTTCTCCTCAAGTCCGCCACTGAGAGTCCGGGAAGACCCTTTGTGCTTCTGAGTCGGGCAAGGAAGGGCGGGAAGGGCTGGTGGCCAGGGGACCATGTGGGCACAGTCAGCTGGGTGCCGACAGCCGGGCTCTGCCCCCAGGTCACCACAATGCCCGAGTACCTCAGGAAGCGCTTTGGTGGCAACAGGATCTCCGTCACGCTGGCTGTGCTGTACCTGTTCATCTACATCTTCACCAAGATCTCGGTGAGGCGGGACGCGGCTGGGGAGAAGCTCCGTCACAGCTCACTGCTGGGTGCCCCATCTGCCTTCCCCTCCTCTTGGGCGGGTTCAGGGGCATCAGAGGAAGATGGGGGACACTGGGGAGAAGGTAAGAAGGGGCAGAGGAAGATGTGAGAAAGACAGGCAGAGCACAGGGCTCCTTCTCCGCCCCGCCAAGCTTCTCTGACAACAGCCCAATATGGTGGGGGTGTCTGAGTGGAACCCCACGGCCCTGAGACCCTGATCTTCCTCCCGGGGTCAGGCCATGCTCAGCACCTAGCTGGAGTACTGACACCTTGGGCCTCGCCTCGCCTCACCTTGGCTGGCCAGACCTCCTGGAACGGGCCGAGGACAGAGCCACACACTGCATGGGAGGAGTTTGTCCTGTGGGAGGTGGGTGACTGATGGGGGAGCAGAAAGAATTCCACTCCGTCCAATGGCAAGCGACCTGATTCCAGTCTCAAACCCGAGGGACAGCCATGTCCGGGGCGCTCCCTCACAGCCCGGTGGGGAGCTACAGATGCAAGGAAGTCCTACCCTTGCGGGCAAGTCCACCTCCGGAGCGGTTCCCACTGAGAAAGGGACTGGCGGTCCAGGTGGATGGACCAGCACTAGCCCACACTGGGGGCCTGGTGACTGGGGTGTCTTGGGGACACGGGGAGTGTTTCTGAGAGAGTGAGCAAAGGAAATGAGGGGGAGAAGCAGGCAAATCACAAAGGGCTCGGCTGGTAGGCAGCTCTGACTCCGTATTTAGCTGTTGTCTTGGGGACAGTGGGGAGCGCCCAAGACACCTAATGGGGGTGGGAAAGAAAGACTGATGGGATCCCGAAGGCTGCAGTGTGGAGAATGCGGCGCCAGAAGACCGGCAGTGGAACGGGGAAGATCACGGGAGGTTGCATTTGCCTGGGGTCCTTCACTAATGCAGGGCTTGGGTCTGAGAACCCTGACCTGGGATGAGATAAATGAAAGTAAAAATTTTTAAAAAGATATGTACGGCTCATCTGTATTTTTCAGAATCAGTGCTGGGGCTGGAACCTGGTGAAAACTTGCTGCAAATTTTCATTCATTCCTTCATTCCCTCCCTCCCTCACCTGTCAAATTCCTGTGTCCACAGGTGGACATGTATGCAGGCGCCATCTTTATTCAGCAGTCTTTGCACCTAGATCTGTACCTGGCCATAGTCGGGCTGTTGGCCATCACGGCTCTGTACACCGTTGCAGGTAAGCCTGACAAGGAGCGAGGTTTGGGGAGAGGTGGTGGGTGGGGCCCAGGCTCCATGCCTCCCTGTATTACGCCTTATCCATGACCACAGATGTAAGATTTCTCTTAGCCCTCGTCCAGAGGAACAGAGAAAGAACTGGTGAAATGCATGTCACCTGCAGAAGGGTTCTTCCCACTCAGGCGCTCGGAGCTGTTTCCTGAGAGCCTGCCAAGTGTGCTCCTGTGCATTTGCAGACACCTGTAGGGCTGGAGCATACGCTGTCGCCATTTTGGAGCCGGAAGTTGGGCAGCTTCATCTTTCTCCCTCAGACTTATATCCTAGAAAGGTGCCCAAGGGCCTTGACGGGGAACCATCTTTTAATGTTTACTTTCTCCTCTGCTCCAGCTTCCCCCTTCCCTGCCTCTTCTTGGTACAGGATAATTCACTGCACAAATATACATGTGCGCGCACACACACACACACACACACGTACATCACCCACTGTGTGCTAGACAGCAAGTTAGGAAATGGGGTACAGAAGCAAACAGGACAACAGAACTCTTCGCCTCAGAGGGATTTACATCTAGTGGGGATACACAGTGTGCTAGACAGCAAGTTAGGAAATGGGGTACAGAAGCAAACAGGACAACAGAACTCTTCGCCTCAGAGGGATTTACATCTAGTGGGGATGAGGACAAGACAGCGAAGCAAGAAGTCAACAACTATGTCATTAGCGCCTTGGATGAGAATCAAGCGCAGGGAGGATGTGGGGGGTTGTGGAGAAATGTCAGTTAAGGGCTCCCTGGGGTGACACTGTGATTCAATGGTACCCAGGAAAAATGCGGGGCAGAGACTGCTGGGCGGAAGTGTGAGAGGTGAACATGCATTTGGCTTGCCTGAGAGCAGCAGGGCGATTGTGGCCAAAGCTGGGCGAGCACACGGCTGTGCACAGGTTCTGTTCCCAGAAACCCACGTGCCAGCAGCGCGCATTCCCTGTCACTGTGCCGTGCAGCTGCCCTGAGAGTAAGAAGAGGAGAAGAAGAGGGGAAGAGGAGAGAGCCATAAGCTTTGAGGAAATAAAACAAGCCTGGATTTTGTTCCCAAGGAACACTATTAGACGCCCTAAACAGAAAAGCAACAAAATCTCACATGCGAAGACCCCTGATGTGGAAGACCTTGGCCGAGTTCTCAGTGCGAACAGAAGATGAGTGCCTGGAGTAAGGGAGAGGGAGGGCTGGTGGCAATAGTTGTCTCTGAATTCCTCGTCTGGGGTAATTTCTGTCTCCCCATTAGACTGCAGGCTCCGTGAGGTCTCTGTATCCCTATTTCAAGAACCCACTGGACACTCGCCAGGGATCTGGTGGCTGGTTGAGCCAGTGCCCACCACTATGCCTGCACATGTAAGTGCTCGAGAAGCAGAGGCAGAGAAATGGGGATGGGTTTACGTCAGTGAGACCCACGGTTAGGATCTCAGAAGCTTCAGGGTGAGTCACGAGAAGACCACAGAGAACGGTGCCAGGATCAGAGCCAGCTCCCTTCCGTTGTGTGATGGGATCTCTTCCTGCTGACAAGAAAGGACAGACCAAGGACACCACACCCATCTGTATGTTTGTTTAAACTGCCCAGTGACCTGCCCTCCAGTAAACCAGATGTGTCTCCTCCCCTGAGGAAGGAGGACAGAGGGAGATAGAAGAGAGAGACTACTCTGCCCACACGCTGGTGGATTTGCTACCATTACTGGTACTGCAAAGATTTTTCTAGGTGGCAAACCCACAAGAATCCTCTTAGACAGACCACCATGACCCTGTCAAAGAAGTCCAGGGGGTTTTCAAAATCCTCCTTGTTTCGATGTTAAAGAGAGTGGAGTTCAGAGCTTGAGGATGGTGGGGGCTCAAATCTCACTTCCCGTTTCAGTAAGAAATTGTGTACCAAACTGCCCACACATCCAAGTCCTTAAATAACAGTGGTCCACTTTGCCCCTCGGTCCCACGGGCTCCGGGTGGCTGGTGGTCTCACCTGGCTTTATTGAATGGTAGCACGACGGCACCTGGGATGTGGCTGGCGGCTCCCTTGGGCCGCAGGCTGGGCTTCCCCTCCACAGGGGCAGCACCCTCACTAGGTTACACTGGGCTTCCTAACGCACAGAGTTAGTTCTCAGGGCAACACAGCAGCCAAAGCCTCGGGCTGCTGCACGGCGAGGCCCGGAGCTGCATGTCAGCACCTTCCTCCGTGCTCTACAGCAAGTCACGGGGCCAAGACCACACTTAGGGGTAGGGAGATCAGCTTCATCCCAACTCGGAGCTGCAGCAAAGGCGTACGGCAGATGTTCTCACATGGAGAGGAGTCGCTGAGGTCATCTCTGCAAGCGACCAACCCCAGGAAATACGTCGGGTCTGGGCCTCTGGTTCTCTCTGTGCCCCGGAATGACCCTCCCATCCTCCCCTCTGCACCTCCCGCAGGCGGCCTGGCTGCTGTGATCTACACCGATGCTCTGCAGACGGGGATTATGCTCCTAGGGGCGTTCACCTTGATGGGCTACAGTAAGTGGGGTCCCAGGGAGATGGGGGGCAGCAGGACCTCTGCACCGGCACTGAGAGGAACAAAAGCTCCCTATGTGGGGATTTCTGTCGCAAGTCCTCTGCTTGAGGAACATGTTTTCATGGAAATGTACTGTGTTAGAGGTAAACACATCCCCTCTGGTACTGATGTGATAAATGATTAAATAAATACATACATAAGGGGGAGTGAAGGGGCAGCTCTTACAGAAGAATTCCAGGTAAGCAATACAAATTAGGTGAGAGAAATAGAGAATCGCCAGCTGGACAACAGAATAATAATCGCTGCAGGTAAAATCCAGTACCTAGGCTCAAGACAGTGGGTGAAACGTTAGGAAATAATTCGGTACTCTCAGAGTACCGACATATTGCAGCCCAAATATTTATTGGCCACAAAGGGGGGAAATAGCCACCAAACAGTAGAGAAACGTGACACACACACCTCCAAAACTAAGTGACCAAGGTCAGTACCACCATTAACAAGACTCGGGTACCAAAAACCTCATGATACCACACACCGAGCAGGACACAAAATCAACTCTCTGCCACTCTTGCCCAGAACACACAAGCTCAGCTTAATCACGAGCAAACATCAGACAGGCCCGGACTGAAGGACATCTCACAACATATCTAAGCAGTATTCTTCCAAAGCCGAGCGCATGAAAGACACAGAGAGACTGAGAAACGAAGGAGACAAATACCAAAGGCAGTGTGGTCTTCCGGACTGAGCCCTGGAGGACAAGGAGCGTCAGTGGTGAAAGCCAGAGAGGCTGTAGTACGATCCACGGAAGTTAACGGCACTGCACCAGTTTCATCATAGTCCATTCTGGCTCCCATAATAAAATATCACAGCCTAGGTGGCTTACAAACATCACACACATAATGCTCAGGGCTCTGCGGCCAAGGACGTGCAAGACCCGAGGGTCAGCGGTTTCAGCGTTCAGTAGTCTATGCTGTGTCTCACGTGGGAAAGGGCCAGCTAGCTGTCCACTAACCCTGTTTAGGAGGTTCTACCCTCAGGACCTGACCACATCCTCAAGGCCCTGCCATCTCGGGCAGGATTTCGGTATATGAATTTAGAGCTTGGGAGGACACAAATATTTAAACCTTAGCAATGTTAATTTGTGTGTGTGTGTGTGTGTGTGTGTGTGTGTGTGTGTGTTGGGGGGTACTGGGGATTGAACCCAGAGCCTTCACACTGAACTACATCCCCAGCCCTTTTTAAATTCCATTCTGAGATGGGATCTCACCAAGTCCCCAAGTTGTCCAATCTGGGCTGGAGCTTGCAATCCTCCTGCCTCGGCTCCCAGAGTACTGGGAATGCAGGTGTGCACCGCCCTGTCCATCTTAACTTATGGTTATACATGATGATCAAATTAAATATATGGTTTATAAGAACTCTCTGTATTGTTTTTACAATTCTGTGTCAGAAACTATCTCAAAAAGTTAAAAATTAACTGCTACCGAAACACGTGAGATCCAGATGTGGCGTCCCATCAGAGGTTCGTAAGGCCCCAATGCTATCGGTATCACTATCACTCTTTGTTTAAGATGACAAAACGAAGGCACTAACTACCAAACAACTCACCCAAGGTCCCATGGCTCATAAGGCCTGGAGGCATGCATCTGTAGTCCCAGCTACTGGGGAGGCTGAGGCAGAAGGATTGCTCAAACCTAGGAGTGTGAGACCAGCCTGGGCACCATAGCAAGATCCTGACCCACTGCCTGGTAGTCCAGTAACATTTGTGAGAAGAGTCAAGGAGCAGGAGTCAAAGGGCAAAGGCATAGTTTTTACTTTAAGAGCATACTTCTTTACACAATTCGAATTTTGTGCACATCACTTATCTTTCAAAAGAAGATTTGAAGAGATAATCACGGGATTATATATTCATTTCACAATAAGAACAGCAACAAAAATTGCTTACTGTTCACTTTTGCAAGAAAAAGTTTAATTCTTGTGAAGAACAAAACATTTAAATGTATGCCAAACTTTGCTTTAACCGTTTCTGTGTTCAGCACCTCGCTGGAGAGGAAGTGGGGCTTTGTTTGAATAGGAAGTGTTCCTCAAGACACGTGGTCAGGGCTTGGTCCCCACTGAGGAGCGGTGAGCCTTGACTGTTCCTTGAGTCTTCCCCCAAGACCTGGGAATTGAACTTGGGACCTTGCGCTTGTGAGGCGGCACCACTGAGCTAAATCCCTGGCCCAGTCTGAGGTCTTTTGTTCCTTAAGGAAGATGCGAGCAGTGCTTTGTGTCCTCCCGCGTGGCAGCAGCCTCTGCCCATTCGCCAAGTCTTTCTCACAAACGCCCAGTGGAGATCTGAGAAGAGCCAGCAAAGCTGAGTGAACTCCTCTTGTGTCTGTCTCTGCCAAGGGCCTTAGACCTTAGTGCTCTCACTAAGTGGGGCCTGGGGGTTCCCAGAGAGAAGATGGGAACCTCAAGCCCCCTCCTCCACTCCCACAGAATAGGTTCCCAGACTCTTGACACAGAAAAGCATTTCAGGATGTGTCATGAGAGACACAGGCAGATGTATTAGGAAGAATCGAAGAAGTACACAGTCACAGAAAAAGCATTGGACACTAAAAAGGCGCTGTGGTCTGGGGCTGGGGATGTACATGTGGTCTTGAAGGTATCCTTTAAGGTGGATGGGCATGGTCGTACATGTGTATAATCCCAGCACTCTGGGAGGCTGAGGCAGGAGAACTGCAAATTTGAATCTAGTCTGGGCAACTTAGTGACTTAGCAAGATCCTCTCTCAAAGCCCAGGGATTTAGCTCAATGGTGCCACTGCCCGCTTCACAAGCACAAGGACCCAAGGTCAATCCCCCGTACCAAGAAAAAAAAAAAGATCCTCTCTCAAAATAAAAAAATTTTAAAAGGCTGGGGATGTAGGCCCATATGAAGGCCTTGGGTTCAATCCCCAGTCTGGAGGGAAAAAAAGGTAAACAATTTAAGATGTTTTGCCTAAAAACCTTGCACCTATTTCTTTATCTTAAGGTCAGGCTTCTGACTCTACTTTATTTGTTAGGTTAACTTGTGAACTTATGGTATTTTTATGGGCTTTTGAGTTGATAGGCCTGGACTTAAAAAACAAACAAATAAGCCTGGGGAATAAAGATACTGAGTGAAAATACAGATAACCCTTTTAAATCTTTTTGTTTGTTTGTTTTTTGAGACAGGGTCTTGCTTTGTAGTTCAGGCAGGCCCTAAACTCACTATGAGTTTTGGGTTGTTTTTTTTTTTTTTGGTAGTTGTTTTGTTTTGTTTTGGTACCGGGGATCAAATTGGGGACCTTGAGTTTGTGAGGCAGGCAGCGGAACCACTGAGCTAAATATCTGGTCCCCTAAACTCACTATGAGTTTTGGGTTGTTTTTTTTTTTTTGGTAGTTGTTTTGTTTTGTTTTGGTACCGGGGATCAAATTGGGGACCTTGAGTTTGTGAGGCAGGCAGCGGAACCACTGAGCTAAATATCTGGTCCCCTAAACTCACTATGTAGTCCAGGCTTGCCTCCAACTTGCAGCAATCCTCCTGCCTCAGCCTCCCGAGTGCTGGGATTACAGGAGTGCACCACCACACCTGGCCCACCTTGAGTAACTTTGATCATGTGTTACAACTAGTTTCCTTTCTACCTCTTTATTTCTTCTACCCCATGTCAGTGATACCTTACATTTAGACATTAGCAGTTTCTTTCAAAAGATTGCAGAAAGAAGCATTATGAAAAAATCTGGATGACAGGATGAATGAAAGATGCTAAAGAATCCAGAAAGAAAAAGTGGTAAACCTAAAAGGACCTGAAAACAAATTGGTTCATTTCTTTCTTCTATAAATGAAACCCCAAAGATAATGGAGCAAGAGCTACAGAGTCTTATGGAGAAAACCATAGCCTCCAGACATCTAGCCAGTTATTGCTGAGGTAGGACTGAAGAGGCATTCCAGACTATGGAAAGATGAGTAAGGACACAAGATAGAGAAGCCAAATTAAATCGAGAGCTGATGTTACAATTTTTAAAAAATGATAGCAAACAAAGATTCAGTTAAAATAGTTATGGATCCAAAAGATTGCTGTCAGGCTGATTAAGGCAAATGTTACATGAAAAGTATAACAATTTAATAAGAGTTGTCTGGATCTAAAGCCCCATATTTTACTTACAAAGACCTTAACTGTGAGAGAGTGTTGTCAGGTGATGGGGACTCCTTCTAGAGACTGCTTCTAGGTTCTTCTTGTCCTGAAAAAGAAATGAACAAAGCAAGCATAAAAAGTTTTACATTTATTAGAGGAAGGAAAAGAAAAAGAGCAAGTGCAGGCCAATTAAAGGTATGAAAAGAATAACACTCTTCAGGGTGTGAGCAGACCACCGTGAGACAGAGCACAATGGCCAAGAGCTCAGTGGCGGCCATCTTGGGTATCTCCCACTCTTCAGGCTGACTTCAGGCCCAGGCCAGCCTGTCAAAAACCTGCTTGAGTTCTAGTACTTTCTGATTGGTTCCAGGTGTAAGGCTTGGATCTCCATGATTGACAGGTCACACCCCCTTGCCCAGCAAGTTTTCCACACCCCAATCTCTTGCCTCAGTTCATGTGCTAAATTTCTCATCAAATAGGAAAAGCTGAAACACCACGAAGAAGAAATACAAAAGTCTAGTAGACATTCTTACAAATCTTAACCTTTGGCTATGGAGTGTATGTGTAAGTTTCTTGCAAAGAAATAAAAGAACCACAACCAAAGTGAGAAAATAAAAATGCAAATCATTAGTTATGACAACATAAAGTGACATAAAATTTCCTTTTGGTGGAAGGCTTCTGAGTCACTACCAGTCTGTGAGGTGGACACACATGGCTGTTTCTTTTACTACTCTTTTACTTAGTTATATATTGTTTATTTTCTCAGCAAAATGTTACATACCTGGTTTGGGTTAAGAAAATCTCACTTGATTTAATTTTTAAGTGTCATGGGTAAATAGAGTATGACATAAGGACAAATGTATTAATCAGAGGGAGAATTAATTTTATATTAAAAAACAAAATTGATAATGAAGATGTAACCTTTGTGTCTTAAATAAGTTGTGGTAGGATACACAAAAGTAAAAGATGTTAAAAATACAGTACTTGACAGAAATACAATGGTTCTAAAATACTTTAACACGTGGCAGAACAAAACATACATAAGAATTTAGAAGCTATAAATGAATAAGCATTCTAATTATTGTGAATGTACCTTTTCCTTAATATGTGTAGAACCATTTATAAAAAGCAATCCTTGAAAAATTAATAAAAATTTGCAAAAAAGACCTAGGCACATATTTTCAAATGACCTTATTCATATAAAACAACAAAAAAGTCTAACTTGTTAGGAAAGTATAAATTTGTTTTTCCTATGGTTAGTTAGAAACTTAAAGCCATCTCCTAATAGTGCTTGGGTCAAAGAGGAAATAACGCTGCACGGCTGGTGTGCTGGCATGGGCCTGAACTCAGCAAAGCCCAGGTGGGTGGAGCACATGAGGTGAGAAGTTCAAGACCATCCTGAGCAGCACAGTGAGACTGTCTGCCTCAAAAGTAAATAATTATTTAGAAAAAAAGATGAGAACATTATATTGCATAGTTAATAAAGTCAAAAGTTGTAATCCTATAAAAACATTTATATCCATATAAGCCCAAATTAATGAATTAGAATTGAGAAAACTGCAAAACTGGTTACTTTCATATCTATGTCTTTGAAAAAAAAAAACAAACCAGTAAAATATAGTGGCAAATCAAATTAAAGGAAAGAAAAACAATGCATACAATTAGGAATGAGAAAAGGAAAGGGCAAAAATTATAATACTATGAATGCATAGTTTTATGTTAATAAATATGAAAATACACTTGGAATTCATGGTTTTCCTAGAATGTACAAATTATTTAATTTCATTCAAGAGAAAGTAGGAGATCTTTATTTTTAAAATTTTTTATAAAAGGAAATCTTAATAGTTCAATTTCTAAAGAAGAAATTAGAATATTTGTTTAACATTAGAAGTAATCCTGGCAGAATTAAAAAAGGACATTCTCTTATTATTTATTATTTAGTGCAAAATAAAATAAAACCTGAGACCTACAGCACATCGAAAAGAAAGAGGTACAATTATTATTTGCAGACATTTCAGGACCAGTTACCTAGAAAAAAATACAAGAACTAAAAACCTAACCATAAAAGGGAGTTTAGTGACTCAAGATTAAAATCCAAGGGCCGTGGACGTAGCTCGCTGGTGCTGCACCTGCCTTATGAGTGCAAGGTCCTGAGTTCGATCCCTGGTACCAAAAAAAGATTACTATTCAACGCAATGCAGCTTCTTCGTGTTGAGAGGACAGTGGATTTCACTTGGTACCCGAGGTCCCTTATGGCTGCTACTCAGTGACTTCCCCATCACCAGGGTGGTCGTGAGCAAACCAGAACGGCAGCCTTCAGCAGACGGGCTGTGTCAGAATTCGACTTGACAATTCCCGGGTGATTTGTACAAGCGTTACATTTCCTGAGATGATTCTACTACGATCCATGTGCTGGATGAAATTCACTGCTCCCCCCTTATAATATTATAATAATATCTGTCATGTAATTTGTTTAACATTATAATAATATTTGTTGGTACCTGTTAAGTGCAATACACAGGCTGGCTGAAAACACGAATCTGAGTCCATCCCAGTGTCCTTTATAGGAAAGAGTTCACTTGCTTTTTTTTTTTTTAATGGGCAAAAGCATCATTCCAACCCCACCATGGCCAAAAAATAATTTAGAGACTAGCATCCTCTCGTGCCAGAAGCCCTGCCAGGTATTTCATGGTCTCGTCCCCTTCAATCCTTGTGCCAGGCCCAGGAGCTGGGGTGACGTATTCTCCCCACTTACGGAGCAGGAGGCAGTCAGCTCAGACCCACACACCCCGTTCCCACTCACCACCGTGAGCCGGGCCTCTGAGGGGTCCAGAGGCAAAGGAACACTTTCTTAGGTGAAGATCCAAACCTGGGGTCCACAGACCAAATTCCGGGCACCTATGAATTTGGAGGAAAAAATTCACCTCTATTTACATAAATCTATAATTAAAAATAACCATCTTCCCATTATAAGTGTAAGCTACACACAACAGCGACAGGAATAATACCTAAGATTCTGACACTAAGTTATTCCAAGTGTTTTTATATTACATGAAACTTGTTGCTGATGTATTCAAATGTTTTTTTGTCTTCAACGCAACTTAACTAAATCAGTGATTAGACCCACTGCTGCATCTTACTGTTCAATGAGGCAAACAAATTATTGGCACACTTTTATATTTTGATGATTGCTTTCAATCTATTTGGGCTTGAACGTGCAATCCTCCTGCCTCAGCCTCCCAGAGTGCCGGGATAGCAGGTGTGTGCCACCGTGCCCAGCTAACTCTCTATTTTGTCCTATGCATTTAGAAACATTATCCTGAGACAAGAATCCATGGTTAACTACCCAGGACAAGAAAAAAACAGGGTTAACAGCCCCCAAAGAGCCATCTGCCCTCTTGTCATATGCCCCAGACCCCTCTCAGTTCCTGGAAGACTCAGGCTTTCTGTGCTTCTAGGTTTTGCTGCGGTTGGGGGCATGGAAGGCCTAAAGGAGAAGTACTTCTTGGCCCTGGCTAGCAATCGGAGCGCCAACGGCAGCTGTGGGCTGCCCCGAGAGGATGCCTTCCACATCTTCCGCGATCCGGTGACGTCGGATCTCCCATGGCCGGGCATCCTGTTTGGAATGTCCGTCCCGTCTCTGTGGTACTGGTGCACAGACCAGGTATGGGCGCGGCCGAGTGAGCACAGCCGGAAGCCGTAGGCCTGGCGGCTGGCGTGGATGCGCTCCCCCTCCTGTCCTCTCCCCCTGCTGTCCTCATCTGTGTTTTCCCATCTCCCCGACTACTTCCAGTCTTTCTTGCTCTCCGTGCTGCTGTGCGTCTCGCTCCTCCTAACACAAAGGGCAGACCCAAAGCTGCTGCCTAATGTGTCGTCCTGTTTGATGTCCAGGAAGGGCTGATAGGGAAAGGGGAGGAGGCTGAGATTACACTGGAGGCATCGCTCCTGCCCCAGACGTGCAGCAGGCAGCTGAATGTGGCTCGTCCGGTGTACCGGGCAGCCCCTGGGCGCTTAGAAATTGGAGCAAAGGAATCCGGCAAAGCCTCCGCCTGCACAGAGCCACCCTGCTTCTAGGGGTTGATGGAGACGACAGTTAAGTTTATCATGTGAGATGTTAAAAGATGTCGTTTTTTAAAAGACAGCGTGAAGTAAATGGGATCGAGAGTGTTGGAGCACAATTAAAACAGGGTGATGAGGAAGGAGAGCTGTGACTGCTTTGAGCAGAGACTTTTTGAAGGATTTATTAGGTTTTTAAACATGTAAGGGTATAATTTTAACAGACAGATAATTGCACATCTTTATGGGTACGGCGTGATAGTAGGCCTTCGTACACTGTGTAATGATCACTCAAGGTATTCAGCATACCTACTGTGGTAAACATTTATCATTTCTTCGTTACGAGAACATCTGAGGTCCTCTCTCCTAGTGATTCGATATTGTTAAGCAGCAGTACTCTTCCGTGTCATGGCGCCCTCCGTCTACCAGTAGAACGTCCCCTCTCTCTACCTGTGGCTCTGCTCCGCCAACCAGCCTCTCTGCCCGATCCCCTCCTCTCCCTCACCACGATTACACCCTACTTCCCTGAGCTCAGCTTTCTGAGATCCCGTGTATGAGGGACACCGTGCGGTGCTTTTCTTCCTGGGCCTGGTTTATTTCACTTCACACTGTGCTCTCCTGGCCTCTCCATCTCCCTGCAAGGGACAAGATCTGACCCTTTCCGTGCCGAGCAGTATCCACTGCGCGCACACACATAGGCTTTCACTGCTCATCTGGTGCTGGACGAGGCTGATTCCACGCTGTGGCGTTATGAATTGTGCTGCGGTGCCCATGGCCGTGCAGGGTCTTTTCCTCATACTTAGTTCATATCCTCTGGAGATGTACACCCCATGGTAGACTGTTGAATTGCATGGTAGTTCTGTTTTTATTTTTTATTTTGGTGGGACTTCTATACTGCCTACCTTGGACAGAGAACAGTGAGTGCTCCCTGAGATTGTTGGAGGAAGAAAGTCTGCGGCACAGGGAACAGCCAGAGAGATAGTGTGGAGAGAGAAATGAGAAAAGTAAAAAGCAGTGCAGTGAGGCAGGTGTGGGTAGGAGCGGGACAGTCACGTTTGTCTGTGTGTAGGAAGAAGCTCTCTACGGACTTGCATAAGGCCAAGAGAGCCAACACCCACAGGCAGGAAGACAGCAGAGACTCTGAACCAGGGACTGTGGCACCGGTTCCCATGTTTTTCTCTGGTCCATGAAAGACCAGATCTGTGCACCGTTTTGGGAGCTGCACTGCATGGTCCAGGATGAGGAGAGTTTAGGTAAAGCAATTGTCATAGGGTCAGACAGCTGAACCAAAGCAGGGCGCCTCACCGGTAACAACACAGAGGTCCTACCCATGGGCCAGGACACATGACAGTAATTTGTGGCCCTTTCAGAGACAGGCTTACTACTAACCCTGAGCAAATCTCAGGTAGAAGAGGCGACGAGACACCACAGATCCAGGCTGTCTCCGTGGGCTTTAAACTTAACAGGTCTGGAACTGAGCCCAAGCATCAGAACTCTGGGACACTGGTTAACCTTTCTGAGCCCCCATTTCCTCAACTGTTAAGTGGATTACAGACAGTCACAGAACAGGGATGCAGGAGGGATTTGGTCATATCTTTCTGCTGCAGAAACCTTTAGTAGACAAACCATCAGAAACACTTACGTCCTTACTCTGGCTTATGTCACGTTCTCGACCCAATTCCCCAGCTTATGTTAGTAATAGCTACTAGAGGCTCTGCACACCCTCACTCCAGGATGTGCCCCGCAAAGGCCACCTCCAGCCCAGCCCGTGTCGCACAAGAGCCTGAGGACTTAGTCCAAGAGGACTCGATCTTCCACATGCCAG
Organism: Fukomys damarensis; assembly: GCF_012274545.1. Classification (NCBI taxonomy): domain Eukaryota; kingdom Metazoa; phylum Chordata; class Mammalia; order Rodentia; family Bathyergidae; genus Fukomys; species Fukomys damarensis. The sequence goes on along the minus strand of NW_022900946.1, from coordinate 4,267,036 downwards.
GGGGCAAAAGGGCCCCGCAGCCAACCCCTCTCCAGCCCTTGGACTTTGGTCAGCCATAAGGGTTTCTGCTGAGCCAGAGCCCAGAGTCCAAAGGACGCCCAGGAAACATGAGTCACTGGTAGCCCTTCCCTGGGGCTTGTGCAGAATGCAAGAAAGACAAATCAACATGTGTGGTCCATGGGGCAAGATGTTTCAGATCACCTGAGGCAGAGGTACAAAAGGAAAACAGTGACGATAAGAGTGATGCCACTTACACATTTATGATTGCCAGATGATTTCCCAGTCTCTGATCTGAGCTGTTCATCTCTGTTCATTCTGCTAGCATTCTTGGGAGGTGTGTTCCATTGCGAGGCTGGAGCAAGTGCACAGGGTGACACCCTACTCCCTGGGCTTGTGGGTTTTCAAGCAGCACAACTTGGACTGAAAATTATTCAGCTAACTCTTAAAGGCTTGTTGGAGACACCCTCCATGGTAATAGAAGCCAGAGTTCTTCTCAGTGACAGCTTCAGACCTCCGGTAAAAAGAACTTTGTTTCATGAAGCTATGAGCTCTTTCCTGTCTCCTTATTTTGGTACCTCAATGAAATAATAATCCCACTACTGAAGATGTAGCTCCTTGGGCACACACCTGTAATCTCAGCATTTAGGATGCTGAGGCAGGAGGATTCCAAGTTTTAGTACAGCCTAGGCTCCCTAGTGAGACCCTATCTCAGAAAAGCAAAATTAAAATAAAAAATAAACACTAAAAAAGATGTAGCTCCTCAAAACTCCCTCCTTCCACACAGTGGGATTATATTTTTATTCCTCTTACTTCACCCTTTTTTTAAAAAACTGAGACATTACTTATCAACAACCACTCAGCAACTGTCCCTTCTAGCTTGACAGTCATGGGATGGCTCCATGGGGTGGCCAGCTGTGACCAGGGTTTCTTGAGTTCAGGTGGGTCCAGGGGGCTCGGGTACCTGTCCGTGGCACATGTCCACCTGGCTCAGTCTGTGTTGCTGCGACTGCACAGGTCACTGGAAAAGTCGCCTATTTTGCATCCCCCTCCATTACCCTGGTGCCTCTGCTGGGATTCGGCCCCATAGGTCCCGCTGACAATGCCTTCCCAGAGGTGACCCCGCCCAGCACCCCCGAATCCATGTACATACGAGCTGTGGGGTTTCATAACCTGTCACCCTGTGGTGTGGGCTTCAGACAAAGCCCACCTCTGGGCGCACTTCCCGTTAAGGGTACTTGATGACTTGGTACGAACTCTCCTTACTTGCAGGAAAAATGACAGCTTCAACATAAAAGTAGTTTTGTGAGCTTCTGTGCCCGAGAGCCAGGGGTGGACACTGGTAACCAGTATTTATGGGCAGTTAGTACGTGTCAGACACCAGCAAAGTAGTCTAAGGTTTTTACCTCATTTAATTGTCAAAGCTGCCCTGATTTTACCTCCTTCGCAGATGAAATGAGGCAAAGGTAGGCAAAGCTGCCTGCTCAAAGTCACAGTCGGGAAGTGGGAGGCAGGACTCGCACCCAGGCTCAGTCTCCATCCCGCACTTCACACCATAAACCAGACCTGGCAGCGCTGACAAAGGGCTCACTGGAAATCACTTCCCTTCCTGCACTTCCTGGTTTCCCCTCCTCTGAGACGACTTCACTCTCAAAACGTGTCCTAGGACTAGCGCAGAACCCCGAGGCTCACAATTCTCCAGGAGGCCACAGGGCAGGGCGCCTCCTTCCTTTGCCTTCATCGGGAAGGATTTCTAAGAAGAGCTCTGCTCGGACTGTCCCAGCACTCTTCCTAGCTGAGGAGGAGGAGGAGAGGAGCAGGGCCTTCTGCTGGGAACTGTGAGTGGCCGGATCTTACCCTGGACAAAGCTGTGGGAGGGACACAGCCACGGCCACCCTGCCCAGACTGCAGGGACTGAGGCAGGAAGAGCAAAGCCGGGAGACGGCTCTGCCCTCGGGAGTCTGCAGCTCCCGCCCTGTGTTCCAGGTGATCGTGCAGCGCAGTCTGGCAGCCAAGAGCCTGTCCCACGCCAAAGGAGGCTCGCTGGTGGCTGCGTACCTGAAGGTCCTGCCCCTCTTCCTGATGGTGTTCCCGGGCATGGCCAGCCGCGTCCTCTTTCCAGGTGAGGAGCCCACCGGGGGAGGCCAGTAGGCACCCTAGTGCCTGGCCGGCCACTTGCACACCGGGGTCCGGGCGCTGGGCACGGCTGAGAGCAGGGGCTGTGGGGACCTGGTCAGGCCGAGTGGGGACTCACGGGGCCCTTCCATCCCAGAGCCCACTGAAGTCGGGTGCACCTTGGAACCTCATATCTTAGGGTCTGAGTTCCGTGGTTAGGTAACTGGTCCAACGGGACCCACTCTGTGTACTTTTCTTAACAAATATCAGAGGGTTTTAAGGCCTCTAGAAAATATGCTTTCATTTTTTTTTAACATGATAAAGGGATACGTTTGTAGCCTGGGGATAAACAAAACTGAGTGACAGGCGATGTCACCAGAAGTCAGGGCTCTGAACCGGAGGAAGTTCCCTCTCTCCAGTGAGCTTCTGCCCTCCGTCCACCAGGGCTCCACAACCATTACAGGGAACATGCAGCAGAGTTTGCTCCCCTGTGCCTCACCCTACACAACGCTATACAGAAGTTGAAAAAGGTAGTGTGAAAGGTTCTGTTAACCTACTTCAGTCAAAATAATGAGGAACCCTTAAGAATTAGGAAGCAAGTGGGTGTGGTGGCTCACGCCTGTAATCCCAGCACTGGGGAGGCTGAGGCGGGAGCATCCCTGAGAGTTTGAGTCCAGCCTGAACTACATAGCCAGACCTTGTATCAAAAAAACAAACAAGAATTAGAAGGTAAGAGTTGGAGAGGGGAAGTCAGGGCACTGCCTGCGGTACTGAATTCTGGGATTGGGCCCAGGCCTTGGCTCTGCTACTCGAGGGTTGTGCATATCTAGTGATCTCTCCTTGTCTACATTCTTTCACTTGTAAAACAAGATTTAAAGTTTCTTACCAGGCGTACGGCAGCTCCTGGCACACGCAAGCACTCTGCTATAGCTTGGATGAGGGCCCGAAGGTCCACATGTAGGGCATGGGCTCTGGGCTGGCGGTGCTGGGGGTGCCGGGCACCCTCAGGTGTGGCTCCAGGCCGAAGGTCCTAGGCCAGCAGGGAAAGGTCCTTGGGACAGACTGTAGGGCTCTGATGGCCCCACCATGGTGTTGACCTCCGTCTCTCTGCTTCTTGGCTCAAGATCTGAGCCCTTGCTCCCACCCACGCTCTGCTCTGCTGCCTTCACCAGAGGCCCAAACTAACAGGGCCACTGAGTTGCCCCTCTGGAACTGAGAGGCCAACATAAATCTCCCCCTTGCATAAGTAGCCTGTGAAGAGTATTTTCATGTAACACAAGACAGACCGACACACTTAGGTGGGCGAGTGTTCACAATTATTATTCTGCACATGTACAGTTGGCTCTCTGTACAGTTGTTTTTGTTTTGTTTTGTTTTGGTTTTGGCTTTTTGAGACAGGGTCTCACTATGTAGTTGAAACTGACCTGGAACTAACTATGTAGCCCAGGCTGGTCTCAAACTCACAGTGATCCTCCTGCCTCAACCTCCCGAGTGCTAGGATTACAGGCGTGCGCTACCACACCCGGCTGTTCTCTGTCCACTGAATTCCTGCATCTACAGATTCAGCCATGCACAGACCGAAGTACATGGAAACACTGCATCTGCCCTGAACATACAGACCTTCGCTTTACCACTGCCCTAACCACACAGTCTAACAGTGCCTTACCAGGCGTGTCCATCGGATGGGCATTGTAAGTCATTTAGGCACCATCTGAAGCACACAGAAATGTGTGCATGGATCACACGTAAACGCTATGACGTGTTATAGAAAGGCCGAAGCTCTTCAGGTTCGGACACCCGCGGGGGGCCGTGGACACCGAGGGACACCTGTATTACCTCTTCTCACCCTCAGGATGACTGTGGGATGTAAATAAGTTATCCTTACCTCTGTCTTTATGATGAAAGAAACTGAAGTTCAAGAACGCAATCCGCTCACCCGCCGTTTTCGTACTCTTCTATGCATCCAGCAAATGTTTTGAGAGGAGATCGTCTGCCAGGTCTTATTCTCGAAGACCCTGAGGGTCCACAGGTGAAAAGGACATGCAGAACCCTGTGGGGAAACGGAAATACATAAACACACGAGGAAACGATGAGTTATACTAAGTGCTGTGAGAAGGAAGTGTGCAGGGAGCAGTCACAGGAATGTGAGACAGGGCTCCTTTTGACGGGGAAATCTTCTCTGAGGAGGTGCAGCTGATCCAGGTGGACGGTCTGGAAGGTACTTTAGGGTGGAGCTGGCAGACTGGAGATGGGCTGGGTGTGAGGGGTGAGGAAACAGGAGGAGTCTGGGGCCACAAACTGGCATTTACAGGACTCACGCTGCCTTAGCCATGTGTGTCTGCCTGCAAAGCTGCCTCTGAGACAGCAGATCATGTCCAAAGGGAAGATCAGTAATGATACGCTGGCCAGCTCTTAAAAACCAGCTGATCAGGGCCAGGAATAATTTAGCTCAGTGCTGCCGCTGTCTGCCTCAAAAGTGCAAGGTCCCAAGTTTGGTCCCCAGTACCAAAAAAAAACAAAACAAAAAAAACCCCACAAATCAGCCCACCAAAAATTGCTGGTAAAGGAGACACAACTGCGTTCCACGAACCAGAAGACTTTACATTCTTCCATATGGTTCCAGGAATAAGGGCAAAGGACTGCTAGTGAGCAAGGCAGGGACAGTAAGGCAGGCATTGTGTATTTCAAGTCTCTCTCAGGCTAGGGATTTAGCTCAGTGGTGCCGCCGCCACCTACCTCTCAAGCACAAGGACCCAAGTTCAATCCCCAGTACCAAAAAAAAAAAAAAGAACAAATAGATAAATAAATAGGGACAAGAACAATATCTTCCCGGAAGAGTTGTGAACATTAAATGGGGCATCCGCACAGTGTTTATGAGCGTCTGAGTCGGGGTGGGCCTTCAGCAAGTGCCCAAACTGTAGAGGGAAGGTTTTGTGTTACCTGTAGATTTTACATAGGTTTTGTGCTGTGTTGTGTCTGGACTTGACATTTCGAGCGTCAGAGGTCTGAGGTTTTCTAAGAGAACTCACTTTGGATAGGAGCCGGCTGCTGCCGTCATTTAGGACTTAGCCAAGCCCGCAGTCCCCTGTAAGGAGCACCCTCGGATGCACAATCAGGCGGTTTCTGAACAAGGGTGCCTCCCAGGCTTTGCATCTGCCACGAGCACCACGGTTGAAAGCTGCATTCCTGGTAGGAAAAACAAGAACTCTGTAGTTAACAATTAAATACCTCGGGAGCCCCTTGCCCCTCTCGGTGTACCCAGAACGAGGGGCACGAGGCACGGATCTGAACTCACAGGAGACCCGAGGCCCAGCTGGGAGGCCCTTCCAGGGTTCTGCTGATGAGAATGCAAATATTTTCAATCTGAGTTTCCCCAGAAGAGTAAGAAAAAGCCAAGAACTTTGACTTTCTGAAAGATATTCTCAATAAGATTATTTCTTCCCAATACTTCTCACCAAGTATTTTTAGTCTGCCTTCTCCATTTTGTCTGAAACAGAGTTTGAGGCCATGTACTTTTCATCCACACTGAGGACCCAGGTCCTGACACATGAACCCTAGGGACAAACAAACCATATGAAAACCTAGCAGCAGTGTAGATTGTGATACGAGAGGGGGAGGAAGAAACGGCAGAGGCTCCAGGGTGACTAGGTGGATTTACGTTGCAGAATCAGAGTCGCTCAGGAGAGCAAACAGTTGACACAGACAAGCTGAAAGAGGATACAGAAATTTACAGCTAGTAGGGTGGAGACTTCGAGTATAAAATGAGGAGCAGCTGTTGAATTCTGTGAGCTATTGAGAAGACAGAGAAAATTTAAAACTGTTCAGACTCTGGGAGGCTGAGGCAGGAGGTTTGCTGTGAGTTTGGCGCCAGTCTAGCCTATATAGTGAGTTTTTAAGGCCAGCCTGAATTACACAGTAAGACCCTGTCTCAAAACAAACAAAAAAGAGTGGGGGAGTTGGGAATACCGCTCAGTGGGAAGTCTCTGGATTCAAGCCCCAATACTGCAAGGAAAAAAATTATCTGGTAATCCCAGTAGTCTGGGAGGCTGAGGCTGGAAGATCACAAATTTAAACCAAGTCTGAGGGAGTCAATAACTCTGTGAGACCATGTCTCAAAAATAAAAAAAAAAAAAAAAAAAAAAAAAAAAGTCAAGGACACAACACCAGAAGCAGGAGATTTGGGGGGGATCATCTTTGAATTATAGCCACACTCCTATAACGTGTAAAAAAAAAAAAAAAAAAAAAAAAAAAGGCTGAGGGTTTGATCCTTGGTACTGAAAAAGTGCCTGCCGTGTGTGGGGCGTGAGGAACTTGGGTCCAGGTATGAATTGCTTCTGTCCCCTTGGGGGACGCCGGCGTATGATGCTGGTGGGAGGCCCTGGGTGTCCTCGTTGTGTTCTCAGCGCTGCCTGTGGGTGTGATATGTGCTGAGTGCCTAGCACCCACTCTCTCAGCCAGCTGTTAGGCCAATCTTATGTCACGATCCCACTTCTCCAGAGGGCAGCTCAAGGGCAGAAAGGGCAAGCAACAAGGTCACAGCTTACAGGGCTGGGCTCTTCTCTATTTCACTGAGCCACAGAGTGTCTGGTGCTGGCCTTTGTGAGGCTCAACTCCACCCACGCCGGTGTCTCCTCCCAGATCAAGTGGCCTGTGCTCACCCGGAAATCTGCCAGAAGGTCTGCAGCAACCCCTCGGGCTGCTCTGACATCGCGTATCCCAAACTCGTGCTAGAGCTCCTGCCCGTAGGTAACGCCTCTGCCCCTCCACAGTCCCCGGAGCACCCAGCGGGGATCACACTGGCCTGAGGTGGGGACATGATGGAGGGGCTGAGGGTGGGGAGAGAGTCCAGCCTCAGAACCCAAGCCCTGTCCAGGGTCTCCTAACCACAGCTGTGCCCGTCATCCTCACTGAGGTTCTTCCTCCTCAGAGCACAGCCCATGGGACCACTAGCTTTGGGCTGGGGCAGGAGGGTCAGGCGTGAAGGCAGAAGCTGCTGACAGACAGCCCGAGGCCCATAGCCCTCCCTTCTGCCTCTAGGACTCCGTGGGCTCATGATGGCTGTGATGGTGGCGGCTCTCATGTCCTCCCTCACCTCCATCTTTAACAGTGCCAGCACCATCTTCACCATGGACCTCTGGAATCACATCCGGCCCCGGGCCTCTGAGAGGGAGCTCATGGTGGTGGGCAGGTAAGGCCTCAGGGCGAGTGAAACACCCAGGGCCTCAGGGAAGGGAGAACCGAGTCACCCTCACCCATCCTAGAGGCAAAGCCCAACCGGCAACTCATCGGATAGCAAAGAGGAGGCCTCAGGGCTGCATGGAGACACACTCAATCCCAAGTGGACTCACTAAGCACCAGCAGCAGCACAGAGCAGAGAAAAAGATGCAGCTCTCGTCATCAAGGAGCTAGCGGAGGAGGGGAAGACAATGGACAAGCATAGCCCTAGTGAATGTTTGGAGTCGGAGACCTAGAGACTCATGGGCAGTGACCCAACTTGGGTTGGGACCTGAGGGCTGCAGGGCGAGAGCCAGGTACAGAGAAGAGTGTTTGGCAGGAAAAGGTTTCTATCCAGGGCTTCTGCACAGCCCTGAAATCTAATGAGGGGAGCTGCAGTTGGTGGCATGGAAGCGGGGCATGACGGCGTACACCTGTAATCCAGCACTCGGGAGGCTGAGGCAGGAGGACCGCAAGTCTGAGCCCAGCCTAGGCAACTTAGTGACTTAGCAAGACCTTGTCTCAAAATTAAAGAATAAAGAGGGCTAGGGATGTAACTCAGTACAAACCCCTGGTTTCAGCTCCTGGTACCTTACGTAAAATATACGCAGAAAGCATCCTGGAGAAAATGCACCTTGAGGCTTGTCTCAGCCATGAGTTAGAAAGAATTCTTAGATACAACACCCGAAGCACAATCCATAAATGAAAGTGTTACACTGGGCTTCATCAAAAGTTAAAACATTTCCACAATGAAAGACACCATTAAGAAAATTAAGACAAGTCACAGATGGGGAGAAAACATTATGATATAGGACTTGTAGAGTATATGAGGAAGTCACAAAAACATAGCAAGACCAACAACCAAGAGCTTTGAATAGACATTCCACCAAGGAAGACACTACATAAATGGCAAATAAGACCATGAAAAGTGTTCATCATTCATCATGACAGAAATACAAACTAAACCTACACTGAGATGCCACCACACAGCCACTAGAATGGCTATAATCAAAAGACAACATGGTGAAACTAGAACTCATCTATTATGGGTGGAAACATAAAATGATCCAAAAACAGTTTGGCAGTTTCTTACAATGTTAAACGTAGGGCCGGAGATTTAGCTCAGTGATGCCGCCACCTGCCGTGCAAGTGCAAGGTCCCAAATTCGATCCCCAGTACAAAAAATAAAAAATAAAAAAGGACCCTGTCTCCAATATTAAACATAAACCCACTCTGTAACTCAGCAGTTAGCACTCCTAAAAATGAAAATGCATGATCTGCACAGAGATTTACATACACACATTCATAGAAGCACTATTTCACACCCACAGAAAGAGTTACAATCCAAACGTCCATCAGCCAATGAGGGATAGTGACACGCGATGGTGTGTCCATAGCAACGGTGTGCCTTTCACCCATACTGGTACACGTGGCATGGATGAACCTCAAAAACAGAAGAAACCAGCTACAAAAGACCACCTGTCACAAGACCCCATTTATAGGAAACGCCCAAACTACAGAAAGCAGATAAGCAGTTGCTTAGGATGAGAGAAGCAACAAAGTATAATTTGAGGGAACTTTTTGGTGTGATGGATGTTCTCAATTTTTAGCAGAAAAAGAATAGCTTTGATTGAAAAGTCAGAGGAAGAGACACTAGGCAGCGGGAGGGGCACACTCTGATGGCCCACCTCCAAAGGTAAGGAGGGGCTTTAAGGACTGGCCAGCAGGGGCGTCTGCTAATCACTGTCTCAGGCCTGGTGTCTCAGGTCTGGGATCTTCCTGGCTGGCCGTGGCTTTGTTGCCGGGAGAGGACAGCCTCTGTGGTCTCCGCCATGGGGCTCCACACTCCAATGGCTGGAGACTGAGTGACCGTCCGTGGGAACCTTAGGAGATTCGTGAACTCAGAGCTGATCAATCCGAGCCAGCCAATTCCTAGACAGGCACTTCTCAAGTGACCGCCACCCCTCTGTGCAGAGCTGAGGAGCGATCTGAACTGAGACTTGTAAGAAAGGATACAAAAAGGCAAGCTTTGTTCTCCGCTAAGTACCTGTCGGGTGGCCGTAGGCCCAAAAGCTTGGATTGTGGCAGTGGCTGCACAACTCTGCAAACTGACTGAAAGTTATCAGATGGTACGCTTACCCAGTGGGACATTTAGGGACTGTGATGGCTGCCACACAGCTACTTGAAGAGGGTGGAGGGGAGAGGAGAGAGGGGTTGGGGCGACAGCCCTTATCCGGGGCCTCTGCCGGCACAGGGTGTTCGGGATTCTGCTGGTGCTGGTCTCCATCCTGTGGATCCCCGTGGTGCAGGCCAGCCAGGGAGGCCAGCTCTTCATTTACATCCAGTCCATCAGCTCCTACCTGCAGCCGCCTGTGGCCGTGGTCTTCGTCATGGGCTGCTTCTGGAGGCGGGCTAATGAAAAGGTGAACCTGCGGGACCGGAGCCTGAGGGCGGCTGGACCTGGGGTGTCGGGGAGAGGGCAGCTCTGCGACAGAAGGTACAGAGAGGCTAGACATGGGGCAGTGGGGTTCGCAGAAGAGGCTTGCTCATTCTGTTAGGCTGGAAGATGTCTCAGAGCAGGGATGTCATTACTCATAATGACAGGAGAGCCGAGTGACGCATTACAGCTGGCCCTCCGCGTCTGCAGATTCAACTTGCAGCTGACTGAAAATACTTTAAGAACTGCGTATGTACTGAGCGTGTACAGACTCTTTTCCTTACTGCTGCTCCCCACGCCAGAGCAGAGCAGTATGCACACAGCACTCGCACTGTCTTAGGCGTTACAGGTAACTAGGATGGTTTAAAGTGCACAGGAGGACAGGAGGTTACACGCGAGCACGACAGCCGTTTCGTACGAAGGGGCTTGCGCAGGGGTGACCCAGGCATCCATGGTAGGAGGGATCCCTCCAGGACTGCAGAGAGCACCTGCTGGAGGAGAAGCAGCTGAGCGGCTCTGCCCTTCCAAGTCACCAATGAGGGCAGCGCTGGTGTGAGAAAGCCAGGCTCTTGGAGTCCCTGAGGCCCAAGCCCTGTGGCCTTTAAGTGGTTTTGCTCTCATTTCCAGGGTGCCTTCTCAGGCCTGATCGTGGGCCTGCTGCTGGGCTTGCTCAGGCTGGTCCTGGACTTTCTCTACCCTCAGCCGCGGTGTGACCAGCCAGACGAACGGCCTGCTGTGGTGAAGTACATCCACTACCTCTACTTCTCCATGGTTCTGTCCGCGGCCACCCTGATCACCGTGTGTGCTGTGAGCTGGCTCACAAAGCCACCCTCCAAGGAGACGGTACATTTGAACCAACGGCTCTCTCAGTAAAACGCGAGAACACCAGAGGACCGAATGTTTAGAAAAACAAAAGTCCAGGGCTGGACTCAGAGAAGGTTCTCAGAATCCACCTTCCACTTCTGTTCTGATTCTCAGGCCCCATATGCGGCCACACAGCTTCTTTGATTGTCACTGATTAAAGGCACATGCATTTCAAGCCAGGCATGGTGGTGCATGCCTGTCATCCCAGCTCTCTGGGAGGCTGAGGCAGGAGGATTTCTAGTTCAAGTCCCACCTGGGAAACTTAGTGAGACCCTATCTCAAAAGAAAAAAAATAAGAAAAGATCCAGGGATGTTGCTCACTGTACATGCTCTGAATTTAATCTCCAGGACTAGGGAAAAAAAGAGCACATGTATTTCTGTCTTGGGATTTCTAACAAACCTCATGATTCTTTTATTGTTCTATTTTTTTTAACTTCCTGATTCCTTCAGCTCATTCATGAAATAATGAACCAATGCGATCTCTCCGGCTAGAGAAATGGCTGGGTTGACACGGACAGTCCTTGGGTCTCACCATACCCCGGGGTCAGTGCTAAGCTCAGAGGGCTAAAATGAGGGACAGCCGACCCCAGCCTAAGGACAAGGACTGTCAGAGAAAGATGGAGAACTGAGCATTGGCCCTGAGGAGCCGAGGGAGCCGAAGCCTGCTGCAGGCTGGGGCGAGGGGCAGACAGAGCAGCTGGGGGCAGTGTGAAGGCTGAGTTGGGGACTGGGGGTATGTGAAGAAAGTGTCACAGCACCCGCCGATATCTCACAACCACTCTCCACTCCTTAGGTCAGTCGCCTGACCTGGTTCACTCGTCACAACCCAGTGGCCCAGAAGGAGCAGGTGCCACCAGAAGCCCCCCTGCCTCCTACCGCCTCTCAGAACAGGACCCCAGAAGCCACCAGCACCAACATCCAGTTCCAGATTGTTCAAGAAAACACATCCAAAACCCACAGCTGTGAGTTGCCTCTTGCCTTAGTTACATTAGGAGTCTTGAAAAGCAGCATTCTACGTTCAAGCGGAGATTTTCCTATCAAATCACAAGCTAGAGAGGGTACAGACTTGGAATTTTAGCATCCCAAATCCAGGGTCTTCCCCATTCTCCACTGCCTGAAGGGATGATCAGTGACTCTCAGGAGAAGCCTCTGATGGGTTTCTGTTGGTGTTCACTAAAACGGTCTGTTCTCAGCTGGAGCTTTGCTGCACCCTCTAATTAGTGCTCCCACACTTGCAGCCTGCGGACATATTCTGGGGTTGCCCACCTGTTCTAATCAGGGGTCCCTGAACCCTGGCTGCGGCTGGGTACCTGTCTGTGGTTCACAGATCGGGGATGAGCAGTGGGCATTGGTCTTAGCTGCAGCCCCTCCTGGCTCACATCACAGACTGAGCTCCACCTAAGATCACAGAGGCATCAGATTCTCACAGGAGCACAAACCCAACTAAACAAAAGCCATGACAGTCCGAAGCCTTGAGATCAGGGACTGGAGGGACTTTGACTAACAGAAGGACAAAAGGTTAGGGACCATGGTTTCATTTAAATGTGAGTTCCATCCTCTGTCAGAGGATGAGGTGGTAACAGTGAGCTCCTGTGTCTGCGGATGCAGCTGCCCCATGTGGGCTATGTCCTTCTGTTAGTTTGGATATTGTGGATATGAACCCATGTCCACTGAAAGTGGGAAACTCCAGAAAGCCATGTGTTTGAAGAAAAATGGAGGTAGCATATTTCCTGGTAGAGATGAAGGCTGTTTCAATGTACTTTTTATGCACATGTGCTTCCCCTGGTTCAAATGTATCACCTCTCTGACTTGTAAACAGTTGCATTTACAGCCCCAGCTCTAAACAGAAAACTAAGTTTTCCACAAAAGTCCTCGCTTCCCAGCGGCCTCCTGGAAGGCAGTGTAATAAAGGGGACACAGAGGTGCATGCTGACACTTCTGCCACGGCTTAGCAGCTGTGTGGCTTTGCCCAAGTTGGTATGAGGCTCAGCTTCACTGCAACTCTTTGTCTGAAGACAGTGAAACTCTGAAAATACCAATCTTCTAGAATTAAACAGACTTCCCAACTTACGGTGTTAACGAATACAGTCATCCCGCAGACCTGTGGGGGGCTGGTCCAGATCTCCCCAGGAACGCTGAAGAGTATGGGCAGGCGGGTCCCTTGTGTAAAATGCCATATCTATATGAAACCTGCATGCATCCCCCAGTACGATGTAAACAGTTGTTACGATGGCAAAGATCTGTACACATTCACTACAGATGGTTTCCCCCCAAACGTTACCTTGTTTGGCTGAGTCTGTGGATGCGGACACTGAGGGAAGGAAGAGAAGGTGCAGAACACTTCTGCTGCAGGAGTGCAGCTGGCTGTGCCCCGTGCCCTTCTGGGAGACGTGGCCACCTCTACGACCTTCCTTTCACTGGCTCCTCTCAGGTGATGCGACCCCAAAGCAGTCCAAAGTGTCGAAGGCCATCCTGTGGCTCTGTGGAATGGGGAACAAGGGCAAAGAGGAGCCCCCAGGTAAAGCGGAGCCTGTCCTCATGTCCTCGGAGGAAAGCCCCGTGGTGAAAACCCTTCTGGACATCAACTGTATCATCTGCATTACCTGTGCCATCTTCCTCTGGGGCTACTTTGCTTGATGTGAGGAACCCAGGTGTCTATGCTGTTTTCAACATTTTTAATGAAAGAAAAAAAAATAATAAAGCTTTTGTTTGTTTACTGTGAGGCTTCAAAGGTGTTTATGAGCCATTCTCATCAGGACATCTAGGTCTTTTCCTCCCGCCCTCCCTTCTTTTTGCAGTACTGCAAGTTGAGCCCAGGGATTGCTGAGTTGTATCCCTAAGCTTTCTTATTTTTCATTTTGGGATAAGGTCTGGCTGAGTTACCAGGCTGGCCTTCCCCAGCCTCTGGAGGAGCTGGTATCACAGGCAAGGGCCACCATGCTGTCCCAGTATTTTCTCCTTCAAAGGAATCCTAAAGGTTTTTTCCTTATGGTACTTGCCCCTGGGTATGATTTCTTGAAAACAGATTGCAGTTTTTTTGCCCTGAATCTCATGCTTATAAGAAATCAGGTAACCAACCGCGCGCACTTCTCAAGTTCTGCCTTAGACAATTCTGTTTCTTTAGCTCATTTCCCACGAGATGCTCCCCCATACCAAGCAGCCAGAAGGAAGTGTCTGCAGTCTCTACCGGCTGAGGGCCAGCTGCTGTGGACTGGGGAGCAGCCATCCGCTGTTGTGTGCAGAGCCAGCATCTCAGGTTTTCGGTTTGGGACCGGGCAGGATCTTCAGAAATGACTGAGGGAGCAGTGTCCACCAGGTACACAACCGTCTCCCCCTAGCCCAAGGCCGAAGGGGGGAGGGGGAGCTACGCAGTACTCCAACACAACTGCAAAGTGGAGCAGTGGTCCAGTTTCTCAGGGGACCCCCATTTCCAGACTTCAGGGAAACAGGAAACCACAGGACCATGCAGTCGCTCCTGCGCTAACCGGCCAAAAGCCGAGGCAGAACAAAGTGCCGGCAGAGGGGCGGCCTTTGGGGCCTGGTTGCCGACACTGGGCTTCTATTCAGACCCATGGAGCTGCTCCTGGCAGGCCCCCGAGGGGTGTGGCAGGTGAACGGGCCTGAGAGGAGGGGAGCAGGAGGCACAGACTTCCACAAGTCCTCAGCACTGCCAACCCTGAGCCTGTGCTGCCTCTGGTCGGGGTGCACACGCACTTCAGCAGGAGTCTCCCCGACCACTCCACCGCTGGAGCCAGCCCTCTGCTTGATCCCTCAGTACTTCCCGGACTCTCAGCATGAAGACTGTCTTCCTCTGAGGCCTGGCAAGACCCCCGCATGTTTCCCTGGCCACCCTAAGGTCAGAGCACAGTCGGGGTCCCAGCTGCATCCAGCACAGTGGCTCGATGCTGCGAAGCAGGCTGCGTCTCTGTGCTTAGACAAGGAAGCAGCAGGCCTCGTGCTGCTCTCTCCCTCCTCTTCTGACCAGCACCCCAGCCCCAAGACGTAGGCCTTCAAAACACATTTTATTATTAATGCTCACCTGTCGGCTGGGCCAGACTAACACTTCCTTAAGGGCAGAATGTGCCACTCCTGCCACGCCCTGCTCAGCGCCTGGTGAACAAACGTTCGTCCTCCAGACACCAGTGCTTTCTGGCCTTAGCCTCATGGCCACCGAGCACAGGTGTCAACAGTCTGGCCCAGGGCTTGGCTCCTTGAGGGCGGAGTTCATGGAGGTGACTGTGAACACGGCTCAGTCCCCGGCCTCTAGGGCCACAGACACTGGTGCCTAGAGCTGTCCTATGACCGGCTCCCTACTCCTGGGCATGGGAAGGCCAGCACCAGCCATCAGAATGTGTCCGCCCGCCTGCCCTGAATTCCGCCAGCACCAGCTCCCCTAGGTGGTGTCCTGCTTCTAGGGTCACCTCTGACACAACTGCTCTGCGCTGCTGCCTCAGGGATGGAAGACCCAAATGGGCCCGGCACATCCTTTTCTCTTCAGCTCCCTACCTACCCTTGCTCAGAAATCTCCCAAACGCGAGTCAGAGGCCCTGCCTGCCCTGATCTCTGATCTCAGGGCCCAGTGCGCCTCATTCTTTGCCTTCCGATTTCTCCGCCCTGGCCCCCTCCTACCCTAGCTCTGCGGCCCCCTACAGCTCCATCTCCCCTGTCTCGCCCCACTCTGTCCCCAGCTGTCCCGGGCACCCCAAGCTGCTGGCCCTCGGTTAGCACAGGGAACAGCAAAAATAAGCAGTGAACTGGTAAGACCTTGGTATCGATTCTAAGGGAAATTCTGTGGAAAATGCTGTTTCTGTATGAAATGTTATGCAATTTTGGGGATCATTCAAGTGTCATTTGTTGATGTGCATATAAACTTCAAGGGTGACATCAGGCCTGACTCGCTAGCGCAAGGTCCTGAGTTTGATCCCCTGTAACAACAAAACAAAATAAAACAACTCTGTTCAATACAAGCAGAGGATGGAAACAACCTTGGTGAGGCGCTCTTCCCCGTCTCCCCTCACACACCTTCTACGTGGTCTTCATGTATGCAGACAGGCCTCAAGGTAACTCAGTGATGCCACCTCCTGGTCCTCACCCCGTCTAACTCCCTCAAGTGTGGGCAGACTCTGTGACTCCTTCTAACCAACACTGCGGCAGTGCTGCTGATGGGTGCCGTGGTTGTTACCCCCAAAGGGCCCATCAAGTGTCCATATTTTTAAAATCACGGTCAAAGACACTGCTATTCACCCCCTCACAATGCTCTCCTCACTTGAACACATCCCCTCATTCTTGCCACTTTCTCAAGCAGCTGTGAGGTCCTTTCCTATCTAGAGGTTTGATAAAAAATACAGCACATGCCACTGCCAAGTGCCTTGCCATGGAAATGTGGGCTCCTAAAACACTGAGGTGCGTCCTCATTCCCCAGACCTGGCGCCGTTCAACTTCTGACTCTTCCCCAAAGTCAGTGACCACAAAAAAGTTACTGCGTTGAATGGGTTCAGGACATTGGAGCAGCCACAACTGTGCAACTGAAGACGCGAAAAAGTCTTCCAGGACTGCTTCAGGAAGTGGCAAGACCGAGGGGAGACATGCGTGTGAAGCGAGAGTAAGGGTTTAGAGGGAGATCAACGGCAATGTGTCATGTCCTCTAATACATTTTTTTAAACTTCTAAGCATTCGCTATTTTCAACCACACTGTGTGTATTGTGGCGGTCACATTATGTAAGACGGCCTTGCTGGCAGGTTCATGCAGACCTTCTGTGGTGGCTTGATAAAGTAGGAGTCACGTCAGGTACTGCTAGCATCCAGGAACGGTAGGCAGCTCCAGATGATGCCAGTGAGGAGCCAGGCCTCAGACCGTGGCCGCACAGCCACAAGAAAAGGAATTCTGACCATCTGAGGGAGCCTCGCACTGGGTTCTTTTCAGTTGATGAGACTGTAGCCCTGGCTGATGTCTGACTGGGGCCTGTGAGAGACTCAGCAGAGGCCCCAGCCTGGCTGTGCCTGGCTCCTGACCCACAGCAACTGCGCAATGATCAATTTCTACTGTCACAAGCATCTAAGTATGTGGTTATTCATGACCAGCAGCAGACGGTTCACACAAGGTGAGGTACATGAATGCGTGTGTGGGTATGAACGGCCAGTGGGGGTTAGAGGAGTGTTCGCCTGTCTGCCTGCATGAGTCATTCAGCCGTATGCCTGAGAGTGAGCAGCAGAGCCTCTTTTACGGGAGGTGTCAAATAGGCATCTGGTCAATGGGAACAGAAACAAACCCAGAAAAGTTTATGCAAAGCAAATAATCGTGAGGCAAGAAATGTAGTCTGCCCTTGAAGACATGAACTAAAAGCTGGGAAGACTTCTGAAACCAGTTGCATGCTCTCTCATGTTTCATCTCTCTGTCTCTCCCCACATTCACTAACTTCTCCCCTCACAGGTTGCTCTCGGCTATACGCGGTTGCATGACCGCTTGCACTGCGCTGGGAGATGAGGGTCCTGCCTGCTAGGAAAAGGATCCAGGGCTCTCTCCAGCTGTGAGGGGCAGTCACTGCATTAGGATCCTTCTTGCCATTTGGTTGTACCAAGGCCAGGGGCTTCACACCAATACATCCTTCTCCTCCCTGGCTCTACCTGTGTGGAAGGCACTGGTCCAGAAACATCCGTGTCAGAGATGTGGCCGTCTGATGCAGGATATTGAGATCAAGGTCCCCGAGACCACTGGGCCAATACACGGTCAGCAGGATGTGTAAGAGGCAGGTGGGGAATGGTGGGAGCAGGACCCAGGCAAAAAAAACCAGAAGGAATCTCAGGATTGTCAAAGAGGAATGTGCTGGGAGCTGAAGCCCCCAATAAAGGAGTGGGGTCCACCCAAGGAGTTCCAGGGAACCAGGGCCATCATGGTGGTCAGGGACTGGGTCACTCCAACACCTCTGAACTCCTGGAGTGGCCATGGCATGCTACACAGCTGAAACCACAACGTGTGGCGAGATGAATAGCTCCCTACCCCTGACATTGTATAGGCAAGGGAGCAGGGATGGAAGGCCAGAAAACATGGGTCTAGAACCTTCTAAGAAAGGGCGCAGAAAAGGGAAGGAAACTACCTGGAAGGTGGATTCTAGAGGTGAGCACCTCCCTGGGGAGCCAAGATGGCCACTCTGAAGTCTGAAGGCTCCTCGGCCTCTGATGGGGCCAGGACTGAAGGGCTCTGCCGGGTGTGGTGACAGCAAAGGGGACAAGCAGCGTGGCGCTATCCAAGCAGGAGGAATCACAGGTCCTGAGAACAAGAAAGAAAGAGCATCCAGGTGCTGTCCCCAGCCCTGCCTGCAGACAAGCTCAAAGTGCACTTACCTCTCCAGACATTCGACACCAGGCCAGCAGGTCCCACACCGCGGGGCTGATCTCCTCCAGCAGACAGCATCTTGTCTGGTGTTTATCTCTGATACACACAGGGCCAAATACTTTTCATTTTTCTTAAGATGGTGGCTGTCACAACAGGAGAATGGCTTTCTTAAAACAGCAAGGGTAGGGTTTGTTGGGTTGGGAATGCAGGAGAATGCCACTGTGGACTCCCTCATTCCCAGGCACCCACATGACAACAGTGTGTCCCAAGTCCCCCAACTGTCAGCCCTGCCATGCGGAGCACCTCTAAGATGCTTCAGACACCAGGCTGCGTACAGCCAGACTCGGCACTGAGCAGCAACCCACATAGAACTCTGCTTTCTTGGCCATGTTTGTTCTATAGCTAAAGGGGAGATGCTGAAAAGTAAGGAGGGAAAGTGAGTGATAAGCAGAATCAGTATAATAAACAAGTGAAAGAGTGCTCTGGGGCCACAGGAATGGGAGGGAGAGGAAGCTGTGCAGCCCTTGTCAAGTCAGGCTCGAGCTGCGCCCAGCGGCTGAGCAGGGAAGCCCCACAGATGCCTCAGAGGGGCGGCCCCGGGCAACCAGCTCAGTCTGTGCATACCCTGCGTACCCTGGAGAAAGCCACTATGTGACCCAGGCAGGGGACACCACAGAGACAGCCTCGCCAGGCTCCAACTCCCCATCTGCTCAAGCCCTGCGATCTGGGGAAAGGTGCTCGGAACAGGAGAGGACAGCGCTCTGACACAGAAGGGGGAACTCCTGTGGCATCACAGCCCCTGGAAGACGCCCTAGCCCTGTGGTGCTGAGCCCCTCTGGCGCAGCTCCCCCTCAGCTGTGTCCCCTAGATGAACGAGAAAGGAGTTCGGGACCGGTGAGACCAAAGGTGCAACCTTGACTGTGGACTGCTCGCTGAGCGACAGCAGTCTGGGAGGCCTCTGGGGCACTGGCTTCCCTCCAGCCTGTCACATTCCTACTGCCCTGAGAATCCCATCCACACTTCCATCTAGTTAAGTGACACACATGTGCACACACACACACACACACAGACTCCTCCAAGAATCACCAAGTTTTCATATAAACCACAGAATATATTTAATTCAAATTAAACATAAAACTAGAATAATGTTCGGTCCTTATCAAGTAGCAATTACATTGTTTAAAAAAAAAAAAAAAGAACAGTACATTTCCATCTACATTTTGCAATCCAAGGCACAGTCATATCCAGTTGACAAGGAGGCGACAGATCCAGCAGTCACCATCAATGCACGTGGACTGAGAGGGCGGAGGGAGACAAAGACCAGACTCAATACACGGGGTCTGCAGCAAGTCTGGGGGAGGGAAGCCGCCTTCCTCAGGCACGAGGCTGGAAGCGTGAGTAGCAGGAAGAAGCTGGCTTGTAACTGATGTGTTTTATTATGGAGTAAACATGCTGCCTCCCGTTCGTTCCAAGCTGCTGTTGGTGCTGCCTGTGTGAACACTTCCCAGCAGTAATACTCTTCTCACCTTAGGTATTTCTGGTTTTGATTCTTTTTGGCATGATTTCTTTCCTAAGTAAAGAAAGCCAAGCTCTTCAAGACACAGGTCATTCAGCGTTAGGTGGCGGCCACCACGTACTCCCTGGGCCGTGTGGAGGGCCAAGATCTGCGTGGCGAGCTTCTCCTCCACCCAAAGCTTCTCACTGTTGGTCTGCAAAGACAGAGGGTCCCTGCCCTGACCCCAGGGGCGAGGGGAGGGGTCGCGGCCAGGAGGTGGCTTTCTTCACAAGGCGGTGCTTTCCGTGTCATTGTCTATGTCCAGCAGAATGTGGCCAGGCACGTCTTTGCTTGCTGAGTCCGAGTGCGTTTCGGGAAAGACGCTGCGAAGTGGGTCTGAAACCCTAGAACTGGTGTCTGGACAAAAACACAAGGAGACACGATGTCACTGAGGGTAGCACCCATGCGGCCCCCAAAGGCCCCAGACACGGGAGAGGCTGGGAAGCTTGAGCTCACTCATGCACACATGGTCCCTCACTGGAGCCCTCAGTGCCCCAGATGGAGATGCCACAGCGAGCCTGAGACCCACATGGCAGCCACCTCTGGTGCCCAGGAAGCCTGAGACCTGACCCCGAGGGATCTGCTCGCTACGACCAAAGGGAGGATGCCTTTCAGCTTACTCCTATCAAGCTGTCAATGTGGCAAGGGCACTCTCCTGCCAGCACGTGGCTGCGCGTGGCCTCACCAGGGGAGCACCCACCCCAAGGCCAGCTGGTACCCTCTAGCATTTGGGCCACTGTCTCGACCTTGGCACTCGCAGCACTCTGGGCTGAAGCACCATGGGGTCAAGGCACTTCCTGTGCACCAGCAGAACCCAGGCCTCTACCCTCAGGTCAGTGGCAAAGCCCCTCCCCGGGTGAGGATTCAGAATGTCCCACACTGCCCAGTGGCCCCTTGGGGCACAATCACAAGGAGACGGAAACAAGCAGACTGCCGGTCTCCTGTGAAAATTCACCCTCCTCTCTAGCTAACACATCCGGGTCCCTGTCACGGCTCACTGCAGTAGTTCCAATCCCTTCCAAAGACAGCAAATCTGTGGTGATCCAGCTTCTGTCCCCATGCCCATGCCCACAGGGACTGTGGAGAGTCCGGTGGGCCGGAGTCATTCATGAGCAGCTATTTACTGCACAACGACCACGTGCCAGGCACTGTCTATCTGCTGCAGCCCCAACAGCGAACGGGGTACAGGTCAATAGCAGGAGCCCTGCCCTCACCAAGGCAGAAGGTGAAGGTCCTGGCAAATTAAAGAGCCTGGTAGGTATCGCAGGACTGGTGAGAGAGAAGAGGAATGCTCGGGTTTGCTGCAGTTCTACTTTGCTATATTGAAGCTGGCATGGCAGGGAACAGTGCAGCTGGGGGCTGCTTCTGCACTTGCTGGAGGGCAGCTGCCTGTCTACCCTGGCTGGGAGCTGGTCTGAAAGGCCTCTGTCTTCCTGCTCCTCCACCAGGCAGAGCAGCTGGCAACTGCTTGTTCATGTCTTTGGGCTTCGCCACTTTGAAAACACCCCCTGCCCCCCTGTTCTTGTCCCTGTCCTCAGGGCCCACTCTGAGGTCCATTTACTCCCAGGCCCTGCTCACAGGGGCCCTCACCTGGGCTGGCAGACCCCTCCCTCAAGGGGAGAAATTCTCAGACCCGGGCAGGGAGCAGGGTGTGGAAGAGCTTCGGTGCTAAGTGTCACGTCAGACAATTTGGGCCGGCTGAACTGCTGGATGACGCCACCTGGTGGTGAAGTCAAGGTGGTTTGCGCGCACAGATCTGAGGGACCTCAGATTTGTCCTTGGCAGAATGGAAGTCAACAGTGGCAGGGGGTGGTGGCGTCTTGTTCATATGACAGATACTTAAAGCAGAAAAAGAGGCTCCCAGCAACCAGTCTCACCCAAAGGTGAGAACACTATGGCTCCTGGTGGACTGAGGATCTGACGTCTGAAACCAGGGCTCTTCCTCAACTGAACATCTTCATCCAGGAAGCTGACCCTCCAGAATGGCACTCTACCATTTACTTATCTGTCACATCAACAGTTTCCAGTATGCGCTCTAGTTGTAAACCCATCCTTCAAAAAGGCCAAGGTTCCCTTATCACAAGAGGTCTCAAGACACCCCAGAAATGAAGGCCTTCAAGTACAACTGTGGGGTGAACACCTGCCCTAGGCCACCACCATCCCGTGCCTCTAGCCCAGGGCCTGGGGACACAGCTTCCTCTACTCACCAGTTTTTAAGGCTTTGAGTGACACTCTCTCTATGTCACTCTCTTCTATGACTGTGAAAGTCTTTGAGTCAGTTATTTATTTTATTACTCTAGTTAAAGGAGATATTCTATTCAAGTCTCACTGGATGTTTAATTTGACATGATTCTGTTATCTACTCATTAAAAACAAATTACAAGTAGAGGTAGAAGCCATTTCTATGTCGAATTACAAGCAATAATGTATCTATTGATGAAATATTATGCAGTTATTGAAGAGATGGTTATAGAAACTAAACTGCTACACGGGAAAGAGCATAGGATGTAAAGTAAAATAAAAAGGCAGAACGGCCAGTTGTGGCGGTGCACACCTGTAATCTCAGCACTCTGGGAGGCTGAGGCGGGGGTTCACAAGTTCGAGTCCATGCTAAGTGACTTAGCAACATCCTGCCTCAAAAACAAATAAAATGCAGGGTTAAGATCTATATATGCCAAAGTAATTATGATTCTGTACTCCCTGGCTTCAGAAAAACAAAACCAAAATTAAGAAAAACACTATAAACAGGCTCCAATAGTTCTATTACTAATTTCAATTACTTCTAATTTCCTTTGTACCTATTCTCATTTCCATGATATAGGGAAAGTCTGATCTCAAGAAGACAGCACCGGGAGCCGGCCGACTGTCCTTGGTGTGATCCTGAGGGTGACTCCATCTGTTTGTCCGTCAGACAGTGGATAAGTGCCCCAGGTTCTCTCAGGATTGTTCTTATTAAATTAAAAAGTGACTCTTTTTTGGTGGTAGTAATGGGTATTGATCCCAGGGCCTTCGCACTCAGCTACATCCCCAGGCTTTTATGTTTTGAGACAGAGTCTTGCTAAATTGCTAAGCTTCTCAGGGTTGGCTCAAACTTGTGCTCCTCCTGCCTCAGCCTCCCAAAGTGGTGGGATTACAGGCTTGCACCACCATACCCAGCTGAGCACTGCCTTTTAATCAATGAAAGAACTGATGACCAGGAAAACCAAGGGCTGCATTAGATTAAACACAGATACCTGAGGACTGCCCCTGCCCCTGCCCCTGTTTCTGAGTCCTGGGAGGCTGGGCCTGGGTATTTCAGATTTAAAATGTTGACATGTGAATTTAATGTGCAATTCTGATTCAATATATCTTCTTCTCCTGAACATAATAACTACCATTCACCTAGATCCACTGTCCACTCTGAACTGTAACAGATGCCTTTCTTGTGTGATCTGAATCAGCAGTTCTACTAGGAGACATCACTCACTCCACAGACCCACCAGATGTGCCTAGCTGCATGCCACTGAGCTGAAACTCTAACCGAGGTGCACGTTCTTCCTACTACACCTCTTCCTGTCAACAGGGAGAACAGTGGAAATTAAATAAGTGACAAGGTCATCAGTAACGTCTGTGAACACACTTAGTATTCAGAACCGGCAGCAAGCATGACCAGAGCCAGCTCTCCTTTACCCATGCATAATTAGTAGGGGTGCAAGCAGGCAGGGTTAGGGTGACTGGTTAGCAACAGGCATTAGTGTACAAATATGATCACACAGTAGCAGAAGTGCTTTGGCCAATCAGGTGCCTTTTCCTTACCATTGAACATTCCACTTTCAGTTCTTACTGAATATGGCAGGTCATACATCTAAATTATTTAATAAAATGTTTAAATTAGAATAGTCTTTGCTAAAAATCTAATACTCTAAAAACAGCAAGATGTTAAACTCTTTTTTTTGAGAAGTGAAAATCCTACTGCTTTCTAGAGTCACAATTAGGAGCTCAAGACTCAAAACAACGCAGAACTTCTCCAGAACTTAGCTCTGGTGCTAGTGGCCAAGCCTGCCTGGCAGCAGTGAACTCTCCAGGAGTTCGCCTTAATCCCACAATCCTTTGTCTAATGCTTCAAGATTAAGTGCTCTAAATGAATAACCTGTCTACAGGAATTTGTTTATCTAAAGTTTTCCAAACAAAAACGTGTTATAAGAAGAGACTGCCCTGTCCAAGGCAGTTATTCCTTTTCTTCCTGAAAACCCCGTGCCCATATCCAAGAATGACTAACGGTAGCAGGAACCACACCAGTGGATACACTAATTCTAAATGCTGGTCTTCTGCATGCTTACAGTGGTATTTCAGGGAGTTTTAAGGTATGAAAGGTTAATTCTGTAATACAAAGATTATGAAGGTGACCTGGAATGTCTGTGTTAGGAGGATTCATAGCACAGAATGATTAAGCTAACACCTTAAGGAAGAGTATGTCTAAATCTAACAACTACAAAGCAGTGTGCTGCCATGTCGTAACAGAGCAACAAAGCCACCTTCTGGTGTCCACAGGAAGCTGTGGACACTCCCTGAGGGAGCTGATGAAAGCAAACATACGCATGAGGAGATTCTAATACCATTCGAATGTGGGTGGAGATAGATGTGGATGGGCCTTGTGGTGGATTTTTTGGTGATACTGGGGCCTGAACCCAGGGTCTTCACACTGAGTGACATCTCCAGCTCTTATTTATTTATTTATTATTATTATTTTTTTGGTACCAGGGATTGAACTCGGGTCCTTGCACTTGCAAGGCAGGCCACCGAACAGTTGAGCTAAATCCCCAGCCCTAGCTCTTTTTATTTTTTACTTGAGACAGGGTCTAAGGCAGTTAAGTTGCTCAGGCTGGGCCTGAATTTGCAATTCCTTTGCCTCAGCCTCCCAGACTGCATGGGACTAATTACAGGTGCACCGCTATGCTGTGCCTCACAGTACCTTTTGAAAAGCTCATGTGGTTTAAGGAAGCAAAACTTAAGCATGACAGAGTGCAGGTGAGCTTAAAGGAATTTGGGGTGAGACTGCTGGGGAAAGTTTTTTTTTTGTCCTAAGAATTTCAGACATAATGAAGCTCCATGCAGTTAACTTGTACTTAAAATACAAAAATTAAAAACACACAAGACACAAGGGACACAATCTTCTATGCGGATGGCACCCAAGTCCTCTTGGTTGAAGCCTGAGGAGCCAACTAATGACAGGCAAAGTGCATTAAGAAGCGCCAAATGCTCTGAGAGGCTTCCCAAAAAGAAAGAAGTAGTTCTTTGTACCTCAGCCGAGTGGCCTGAAATTGGGCTCTTAACCTGCTGCCTCTACCTCCTGCATGTGGAGCCCTGCAGCTCAAAGTGCTTCTGATAAACCTGAAAGGAACATCTATGTGCTGCGGAACACTTGGCCACTGACCGCTGCGGAAGGCGTCAGACGGCCACTGCAGCCAGAGGCCAAGTCAAAAGCACACACATGGAACATGCTACGCAGCCACGTTTGGAGCTGCGGTTCAAGCTGCCTGGGGCTACAGACCTTCTCAGTCCTGGAAACCTTCCCTACCCGTGAGGGCCCTGGGAAGACAGACAAGCAAGCAAATCGATGCGGCTGTTTTCAAAATCAATGTCGTCTCATAAGAAGAACAGTTACTAAGCACTCATTAATACATGCACACATTATGCATTATTCTCCTGAAAAAGAAAAGTTCCCTGAAAATATGCTTTAGCCAGGCGACGTCATCACCTGCAGTGTCAGTTTTGGGTGCACTGCTGCTGACAGCTCACTCAGGATGGCTGGGGAGCCCAGGGGTGTGCTGCAGCTCCTCTGAAAATGCTGCCCCTTAGAATAATTTATAACTAGGTTGTTGTAACTAAGAGGAGGAGGCTGTGTAAGAAATGACATGGAGGGGCCGGGGATCTAGCTCAGCGGTTCGGTGGCCTGCCTTGCAAGCACAAGGACCCAAGTTCAATCCCCGGTACCAAAAAAAAGAAAGAAAAAAAGAAATGAAATGGAACTTCTAATTATTATTTTTTAAAACACAAAAAACATTCCCTTTTAAATTAAATAGTAAATCTGAGTAACTGGAATGGAAGTATTTTTAAATCATAACTAAACAATGTGTCACACCCTAGACTGCCTAGCCCATTACATTCTGTACAACCCCAACACGCAAAACAGGCTTCCACTGGCTGGGGGAGCCCCACCCTCTCCTCTCCGACAGGACCCCACACCTGACACGACTGGGTCCGGACAGCCACCGTGAGTGCAAGAACTCCAAGCTAGCATCAATCATGGTTTTTCAAATCATCTGGAATCCTTCAGTTACTATAGTATTTTTATTTTTTTTTTTTTACTCTTCGAAAATAAAGTATTTAAAAAAGAAATTCACCAAGAAATTAATTTCATGCTTATGTAGAATACCTTCCACCTGGATTAAAACTCATTATACTCAGAAAAATGTAAATGCAGATTGGTCCTGAACACATAATGAAATAAAGCAGGGTTCAGCAAACTTCCAGGGCCTGATAATATTCTACGTTTTTCAGACTGTATGATCCCCATAACTACTCAGCTCTATTTTGCACAAAAGTAATCAGAGAATGTCAACAAATGGCATGGCTGTGTTAAAACTTTTATTCCACAAATCAGCTGTGGGCCAGATTTGGTGAGCCAGCAGTTTGCTGATTCCTGCTCTCAACCGCTTGAAGCCTATGTGAAGGGGGGCAGTAACAAAGCAATGGACAGTGGACAGGGCCAGCAGGAGCCACTTCCTACTTACCTGTCACGATTTTGGAGGCTGTCGGAGTGACACCAGTGAGGCTGCTGTCCCCAGCTGGGTAGGCGCCAGGAGGATGAGGGGGTGGAGGCATGCTGGGTCGGTTCCGTGGTTTTGGTACGGGTCTGGGCCTTGGTAAGGTTCCAGTATGTGGCTGTGCAGTCTCAGGGCTGCTCACTGCCTGAGGCTGAGGTCCCAGCAGACTGAGGTTCTGTTTTCCTAGAGGTGGGGTGCTGGGGGGTGTTGGAGTCTGGGGAGGGGTATGAGATAGCTGTTCCAGTCCTTGCTCGCCAGGCAGAGCCCCAGAGGAGGGGCCGCCCTGGCTGCCCAGCCTGGTGTGCAACTGTGGTGTGGCCTGGGTTGGGGGCTGTGGTGGAGGATGACTCGGTGCTTGGATTGGAGAGAGGCTGCTGGAGTACCTCCGGGGTGCCGAGGGCTGGGCAGTGGCCAGTACCTGGCCTGAGTGCTGGGGGGGAGGAGAAGGGCTTCGAGCGGCTGGCTTTGGTGACACATTCGGTGCAGGCTGAGATGACCCTGGAGAACTCTGGCCCCCGGGATGGCCAGGAGGGGCGTTTCCTGGTTTTGGGGGTGCTGGAGCAGGTTTTTTAACAGCTGCACAAGAGGAAAAAAATATCAGTCAGAGCAGCACAGTGAGAGCCAAGAGACAAAGCTACGCCCCCCAGGAGTAAGCAGGCATGCACCATGCAGGGGAGTCAGGAGGCACTTCACTGTCCTTCCTCCCCCAAACCGCAGCCCCCACTACCCATCCAGACACTTAAGAAACACAGGTGTCTGGTCTTCCTTCCCACTGTCAAAGCCAGGAAACTACAAGGCAAAACTGAGAAAATGTCACAGAGGAACTAAGGAGACAGGATGAATCAGTGCTATGTGGTCTCCTGTACAAGATCCCGGAAGTAGAGCCAGGCACTAGGGAAAGCAAGGAAATCTGAACCGAGCATGGAGATTCACAGTTAGGTACCAATGCTACTCTCCTAGCTGTGACAAATGCAACATAGAGATCGACGTCAGACACAACAGTAGGGGAAGCTGGGGGAAAGTACGTGGGAACTCTACTTTTGTGTAAGTCTAAAACTATTCCAAATCTAAAAGTCTATGTAAAAATTAAGTGTATAATACACATATAGACCTTCTGTGACATGTCATTTTAAAAGTTCGGAAGGAAGAAATGCCACACCCACACAGACCGTTACTCCCGGGCCCCTCAGCATGCATCCCCTCTCATGACCCCAAAGCTGGAAGACTTCCAGCTTCCTCTGACCACCACGGGCCCTGCTCAGGCATCTTCTCTGGGGTTTCACTTTTTTTAAATAACAGAAATTCTACCAATTACATCATTTGAGTTAACAGCTATCAATTTGAAAGAGCTGCCTGGGAATCGTTTCTCTAAAGACATCAGTCACTGTCACTGTCCTCACGACACCAACTAAGATCAGCACTGGGGATCTGGTACCAAGGAGGATGGAATGGAAAACAACAGACGTGGAGGCTTGGTTCTAGGCTGGGAAGGGTAGGCAGAAAGGAGACTGGAACATTTTTCAGTTTCTGCTGAGATCTCACTGATTTCCCCCAGGAAAGAAGGAAACGAAGGAAAGAAACGAATACGCATCGCTCGCCTAACACACTACCTGTACTGGGTCAGACTCTTCATATAAATTATCTCATGTACATCTCATCAGCTTGCTGCAGAACTGGCACTTTTTATACCCATTTCACAGTGGAAAAAAACGAGGCTTGGGGAGAACAAGTGTTTTGGAGGAATAGGCAGCTGGGAAATGGTGGAACACAGACTCGCATTCATGTCACGTGGACCTCCTGGACTCTTTCCTCTTCCTCTACCCTATACTGCCTGGCTCTTTCTTCAGAACTCAGGATCCATGGGGTGAAGTCTGCTCTTTCTGGAACTTCCAACCCTGGAACTGCTAGTGCATAGCCCCAGCACTAGGGACACTGGAGTGCGAGACACAGCGCGAGCACAGCTCACTGAGCACGACTGAGGAGACTGGCAACAAGCTAAGAGCAAATTTAGAGATTAGAGATCAAGAAAAGTAACCTTAAAAAACCAGAGTGCAGGAGAGAGGATGACCTGTAGATGTGGTGGGGACAGGGATGGTTCTGTGGGGGAAGTGAACTTTGAGCTGAAACCTAAATGCTAAGGACGTGAAGATAGCAGGCAGAAGGTTCTGGAACAGACAAGAACAGCCCAGAAGCTCTATGAGGGAACGAGCTCAGTGAGATGCAGCTGGATCACAGGGCCCAGGGAGGTGGACATGGAAGCCACTGTGAGTTCCTCAAAGAGACACGATCTCCCTGTCTGAAAGCCATGCCTGACTCTGGGTAAAGCACCACAGGCAGATGGCCCAGACCCAGAAGGCACAGCGGGCCTCCAGCCCACAAAGCTCAGGCGGGGCAGAGGCTGTGGCGAGTCCCAGACAGAGGGAGGGCCGAGAACACCAGAGTCCCAGGAAGCAGAAGGAGCTTCTGAAGAAACAGCTTCTCCTCTGAGCTTCATAGCTCCTATGGGAAAACATTCTTAAATGACTGCTTTTCTGTTCTTTTTTGTTTTTTTCTGTAATGACTCATTTTCTGATTTATCATTTTCTGAGTATACACAGAAAAGGTCGCCGAAAGCTTCAAACCTGTACTGCTGCACCACTTGAGGAGGTGTGCACATGGCTCCCCAGGGCTACTCACCCCTGCGAAGAGTGTGAGGGCTTGGGCCGGCGGCACTGTGGGCTGAGCCAACCGAGAGCTGGTGGGAGCCGGCACCCGACTGGGCCTGGCCCTGGCTCTGGCTGGGAGTTGTCTGACTGCTGCTTCTCCCTGATGCAGGGACAGCTGCGGGCATGGAGTCCTTGGGTTTTGGAGGACTACAGGGAGCAAAAGTCAAGTTAGACGTCGGACACCCCAGTTAGAAAAGCAAAGCACGCTCTAAAATACAGTTGTTTATCAGCAACCAAGGGGCTCTTGTTCCAGGATTCCCTGGAGGTGCAAAATCTAAAGATGCTGAAATCCCTTATCTAAAACGCTTTCGTATTTGAATACAACCTACCTATACCTCCTGTATACTTCCGATCATCTCTCTGTTACTTATAATACTTCATATGAATACCGTGGAAATACTTGTTATACTTTACCGTTAAAAGAAAAATAAGAAAAGTACGAATGTTCAGTACAGATACATTTTCTTTCTTTTTGTTTTTGGTGGTACTAAGGATTAAACTGAGGCTTTCACAGCGAATTACATCCCAAGCACCCACTCATGCACCTTTTTAATTTTTTTTCCCCATTAAGTTTATTGGTACATTTAAAGCAAACAATAGAGTTCCATTTATCACTGGGATCTTGTAGCTTTACATGATGTATCCTGGTTCTTATTTTTCCCCATACCCCTGCCCTCCCTTCACCCTTCCCTATTTACAAAGACTTTGTTTCCATTTTTTGCATGTTTTTTGTTTTCCATTATTTCCGTTCCCCTCCCTTCCCACTTCCCCTTTAGCCATTTTTTGTCCTATTTCACATTATCAATTATACCTTTTGAACCTTATTTACACTTTTAGCTTTTCACACCAAAGAAACTATTTGGTATTTACTTAAGTGTGTCCTATTTACTTCACCTAAGAGTATAGCCTCAGTGTGCATCCATTTAGCTATACCTTCTTAATTTCTTATTTGAAGTCAGGGTCTCACTAAGTTGCTAAGTTGCCCAGCAGGCAACCCACCTGCCTCAGCCTCCCAGAGTGCTGAGATTATAGGGGCAAGCCACTCCTGGCTTATTGAAACCATTTTTAAAAAATGATTTTTCATCTATGGGTGGTCAATATGTAGAGGCACGACCCAAAGGTACAGGGGGATGACTGTAAGGTTCCAAGTACAGTTTCCACCTCAACAGGCAAGGAGATAACCTGATTTTAATATCCGGGGCCTATAAAGCTAGTACTTCCTTAAAGAATAGTCTTGAGATTCCTTGCAGCAGACTGACCTCCAACTTCTGTACTGCTCAAATGTCACGTTAGAGGCCATGTCAAAGCAGCTCACGAGAAACCTCAAGTTCTATCTACTTTGCTTGTATTAAATTGGGCAACATTAAAAAATAGGAAAAGGCTTTGACTTTTTACAAATACCTGTACAAAAGTAAACAAAAGCAATCGCAGAATGATGCTTGGTTACTATCATTCTCAAGAAACTCAATGGTGACTCAGCCCAAATTTAACAGGAGCAGGGAGAGGTCGGGACTTGGGCCTCCTACTTCCTGGGCCAAACCCTGTACCAAAAATGACCGTGACCCGTGTTAAGGTAACCAAGGAGCGGACAACATTACTGAAAAGTACACAAAAATACCCACAGAATATACAGAACAAAGAGCAAGCTGATGGCCGAAACTCCCTCTGTCCTTCCACAGTGAGGACTAATGACCGACTCAAGTATGTTCAGTCTTGAGTGATGAGCCAGCTGCCACGAGAAAATGAAAATATGTAAATCTGCTCATGTTTTTCTCAAAAATAATTTAAGCCAAAATATATGTATTATATGGAGCAGTGGTTACTGACAAGCCAATGAAGCTAACGTTGGACCTATGAAGCCCTACAAAGTTAGAAGACTTCATTCCTTCAGCTAAAAAATAGACTTCCGGGCCGGAGACTTAGCTCAGTGGTGCTGCTGCCTGCCTCAAAGCTCAAGGTCCTGAGTTCGATCCCCGATACCCCTCCCCACAAAAAAGACTTCCCAAAATTATGAGTGAAAAAGATTTAAAAATGCACAATGCATTCAGAATCCAGGTATGGAGCTAACCAAAATTCCTATCTGATAAGTACCTTTGCACACCCTGAGACTGCCTTTCAACCCAGAGGGTGACATGGAAGTTTTCCCAAGGCAAAACTCTTGCGGGGGGGAAAAGTCTGAATAAACAAGCAGTCCTTGTTTCAGGCATTTACTCTACCTTAGATATAATTATTTCGTGCTGTGAGGATGACCAAACGATAGCAAATGACAATACAAATTTTAGCACACTCTGTAGAAGGCTTCATCATTCAGAGCAGCTGCCGCTGAGCCGTCACAGATACCGCATGAACAGGACTCTGCCTGGACCAGTACAGACAGCCAGCTAACGAAAAGAAAATCTCAACCCAAAGGGACCGTCTTTAAAGTTGTTCTACTGTGCAGTCCATTCCCACCAGTTTACCTGACGGTCAAGCCATAAAATGGTCCTTTAAGAAAAAATACCTTCTTTTCCACCTGTACACGCATGCCAATCCCCCTGTAAGACTGCAAGCCTCAAGAGCTGGGATGAGTCTTAGTCACCTACAGGCCTTGGACAGCACCTGGTATGGATCAGTTATTCAGTGACTTCACGTGACTGAATTGTGACTGAAAAACAGGTGCCAGGAGTCCCGTGACTAACTCACTACCTACATTCACATGCTTACTAGTCAGCACACTGAGTGAGAACAAGCAGATGGCACAGGACACCGACGGCTGCACATCAAGCGGGTAAAAGAGGTTCATGAGACTGTTATATGCCTATTAGTCTCCCATTTCCAGCACCCAAGCAGCTGTATAACAAAGACTGCAAACAAATGTTGCTTTCTTTTGCAAACAGAAAACGAAGCAAGCTATTTGCAGTCTTTTTCCACCCTGTCCTTTGCCAACCAGAGGAGTACCAAGTCCGGTTCACTATATGCCAGGAAGACCCTTTTGGCATGAGTGCCATGCCCAAAGAGTACCACCTGCAAAAGGTCAGGGCATCCAGCCTCCCTGTCAGAAGGGGGCCTGCTTACCTGCTGTCACCTGGGCCTGGCCCTTGCTCTGGTATGCCTGCAGAGGAGGGGACAGTCCCACCCCCTGAGCTGCTTTCAGCCCGAGCGCTCTGGGCAGGGGGCTCCGGGCCTGCGGGAACCAAGGTGCTGCCATCTGTGGGCGGGAGTGGTGGCTGGAAAGCAGGAGCTACGTGCTTTCTATTTAGAGTGCCACTCCGCCGGTGGGCCTGGAAGTCCATAAGCTTCACACCAAAGCTACACAGAGAGAAGAAACAGTCAACACACCATGCGAGCTGACTCCCAAGACAGAAGCTCAGTGGTCCACACATGTTAAAACCCGACACAGGGACAAGACACCCAAATTGCCCAGCATGCAGAGAAGTGGCAAGGACCGTATTAATGTCATCCCATTCCCAAAGCAAGCAGTTCAACTTGGCTTTAAGCCTGAACAAAGCCAAAGGACCTGGCACTGATCAATGTCCTTGATCAGCTGGGTGTGGGCAGCTGAAAGCAAACAGGCAGGCTTCATCTCCAGTGGCATCTTCTATGTTTCCCTACTTCCTGACTCCCATCCCAAGGCCGTGTCTGGGAAATGAGGTAGAAGCCAAGTGCAGAAGGCCACCGTATCACACTGCCTCTAATTCAGATGAAGTACAAAGAACACATCTGAAAGATATGTAAGACTGGAAAAACAGGTGCTTTTGGGAAGGAGATGGTGGCTGGAGGACAGGAAAGAAAGTTTACTTTTCACAAACTTCAAAGCTTTTTTTCAGTTAAAAGAAAAAAGAAAGAAAGATACATGGCTCCCTGAGCTTGTGTTTGCTGGGCCAGCTGGAAAGCAAGTAACTGAACTGTGTGTGTGTGCGTGCGTGTATGTGTGTGTGTGTGTGTGTTGACTAGACCCGTAATAGACCCGTAAGGTTGCATGTGTACCTTAAAATACACGAGAGCTAGCTTTGTTATAGAGAGAACAGTATTAACTAGGAGACACTACTGAGTAGGTGTATAAGGATTCAGAAAAGTGAGACTTGTGCACAGAATAAATGTGAACTTCAGAGTGAGACAACAGGAAAGCGAACCTCTTCCCTTTGCTATGAGGAAGAGGTAGATGGCCCAAAACAATCAAACATCCCACATGTCTCATTATAAGATTGGACAATTAGGACAGGAGCTTGTTATTTCACTTTCATATAAGCTAGTTCCAGTAACATTATTACATATATTCAAGAAAAGCATGTTACTCCAAACAAGCCTCCTAACTCTGCATTCCTGGTGAGTCTAGCGGCATTTCATCATGCACACTGGAAAGGTTGGTATCTGAAGGCAAAAGCCAGGTGTGGACTTAATCACCCTGAAACAAAATCTCACAAATTCTCCAGAGAACTGTACAGAGGTAGACTGCTTCTTACTAAGTGCGACACAGTCATATTTTTTCTTCCAGAATTGGCAAATACTGAGGTTTCTCCAGCTAAACATCAAATTCAGAGTTGGCTTCTCCTGAGAGGCCATGCAATACCTAAGTATGTCTGGACCGTGTGAGGTATATACTGTCCTCACACCAATGCTTCCACCAATGAAACACACAGGTAAGTGTGCAGCAGCAGTGTGTACGATGCCATTCTATCGCGGGAGGCCCCACACAACATCGTACAGTAAAGCTGACGTGTGGCATGAGGTCAACTGACAAGCTACACATGTCACGCTCAGATTAACGCCTGGAATGAATGACAGCACAATTCCTGCGCTATCGGGCTCTACCAACCACGAGGACATGGGGGACATGTCGCTGGAACCAGAGACCACGGGCTAACACTCTTCTGTGTGACATCTCCTGCTGCACCGGAAGGGAAGAGCTCTAAACACACCTCTCCTTCTTCACCAGGTCTCCTTCCATCACCGCCATGCTGGCAGGCCGCTTCCTCTCCGGGGCGCCCGAGTCACAGTCACTTCCAGTGTGGGACGATGAGTGATTAGAATTCGGGGTGGCAAGAGGCACAAATGCTTCTGATACATTAAATTCCACCTCTGCAAGAACAATCAATGAGTGCATGAGACACAGCACAGGGCCAGGGAGCTCAAGAGCAGCCCGCTGGAATGTGACCTTGCTCTTCAGCTGCAGGACCCTCTCCTTCGCCAGACAGCTCCAGGCTCTGTCCTCTGAGAGCACACTGTGGACCACAGGGAGGCAAAGGAGAACTAGAGACAGCAGAGGGTGCAGTTCAGAATAGGAGCCACAGCTCTGCTGCCTTCTCTTTTGTGGAAAAAACCATGGACTACAGAAGTGGATAATGAATGTAGATTACTTATTTGAATCATTAAAAAGTGAGATAAAGTTTGATATAAAATAGAAATAGGGCTGGGGATTTAGCTCAGTGGCACCGTGCATGCCTTTCAAGTACATGGTCCTGAGTTCCATCCTCAGTACTGGGAAAAAATAAGTAAATAAAATAAATTTTTGGCCGGGCGTGGTGGTGCATGCCTGTAACCCCAGCACTCAGGAGGCTGAGGCAGGAGGATCACTGCGAGTTCAAGACCAGCCTGGGCTACACAGTGAGTTCCAGAGCAGTCTGAACTACATAGTGAGACCCTGTCTCAAAAACCCAAAAATAAATAAAAATTTAAAAACAGAAATAAAAGACAACATCAAGGACACACTTTCTACAGCACTTTTTTTTTTTTTGGTACCAGGGATTGAACTCAGGTCCTGTGCTTGTGAGGCAGGCAGCAGAACCACTGAGCTAAATCCCTGGCCCTCTACAGCACTTTTTGCAAGAATCATTTCCTTAGAGGAGAAAACCCAGGGAGAAGGCTAATAATATTTATCCATTTTGTCTCTTCAATGGGCAGTCAACTTGAAAGAACTGTGAGTGGAGTCTGGGAAGTCAGTGGAAAAGATGTGCACAGCCCTGGCTCAGTCAGCAGCTGGGCTGCTCTGGGGGAAGGAGGGGAGGGGTCTGGACTCAGGCAGGCCGGGACAGGCCCAACCCGTGCCCCAAAGGAGGCCGTGAGAACCTTACAAAAGTGGTTTGAAAACCTTTCACCTACAGAATGAAATCCCAGTTCTGAGGTCACCAACCCAGACCTTCACAAGTCAGCCCCAACCAAGCCTTCCTGCCTGACCGTCTAACTCTGCACAAACACGATGACCTAGAGACAAGAAGCTTCCTCACAAGAAAATCCCTGCATATTCAATGTTACTTTTTCCAAAAAGGAATCCTTGGCTCCCTACTCCTAACACCTAAGTTCATCAAATGTTTCTCCACCTGTCTATTGTTCTAATCTGCCACATGTCATAACTGATCTGTTTCGGTGGCCAGCTTTTCCAAGGGCCCAAGTGCCTCCAGGGGAGACAGTGTGTCTCACCGGCAAATATACAGCACCTAGTGGGTATTCAACACACACTGGCTGAATATGCTTTAGTGAAATACAAAATGATATCATTTTCACTATGCCAAGACATGAGTGCAAATGAACAAGGTCTAGAAAGAAGCATTAAAAGCGAAGCCAATTATGATGAATTTTCTTCTTTAAGAAGACTTCTGATACTGTTATTGTATTGTTCTAGCAGCCAATGGACACAAAATGATGGTTACCTTCAGGGAAGAACCAGTCGGCGTGCTGAATGATGGGTTCGATCACTGCAACCACATGCACCGATGTGGCTGCGGCAATCTCGGCGAGTGTTCTGCAAGGAAGTGTGCAAAATTAGCGTGCTTCTCCCAGGCTGCCTCTAATGTCCACGGGTAATGTAGGGCAATGCAATTCTTTTTAAAGGATAAAATACTTAAAACACAGGTGGACAGTGAAATCCAAAGGTCCTAGGCTGAGTCTGGCATAATCACCCAGAGAGAAAACGACCCTGGCCCAGTTTCCGACCCTGTATCTGCACTGTGACAACTACTGTGGCTACCGCACGCGAGCAGCCCCGCTCATGAACCAGAAACATGTCCCAAGGCTTGCTTTACACTGGTCTGGAGCAAGGGCTGCACTACGCCACTGGAGCAGAATCACCCCTGGTATCTATCTTCTGGGGCCCAAGATCACCTACGCCTACTCTTGTCTATGTCACCAAGAGCAGACAGTGTCACAATGTCCCCCCAAAGACGCGAGCCCCGGCAGCCACACTGCTGTCATTCATGTTCTGGTCCCAAGACGAGTGTCCTGAGGCTGAAAGTGTCTGATGCCAGGGCCCAAATGAAAGCAATAATCATTACCCCTGTCATCGAGCTAATGCACTAGCCGGGAGTCAGAGCACCATTAAAGCAACACACCTGTGGGACACTTGACAGCGACTTAACTGCCCACCGTACAGCTTGTACTAGATGTCCCCCAAGTCCACGTGAGCTCAAAGGCGGGCCTCCCTGAGGTGCCTGGATCATGGGTGTGACACTGGGCAGTCTACTACGGGCGTATGGCTGGTGGGAAGAGGTGGGTCTTGGTGGTGTGGCCCGGAAGGATGTACAAACGTCCCTTCTACTCTAGATCACTGCTTCCTACTGTCTTGTCATGAGCTCTCCACTCTGCCATGTTGCCCCACCTTGGATTCAGCCAGCTATGCACTGATACCTCTACAAACTGGGAGCTAAAATAAACCTTTCGTCCTTTAACTTGTGGGTGGCCAGGTTATTTTGTCCCAGCAATGAAAATGTAAGACACCTACCAACCTTTAGGTTCGCACTGAATTAACTTTGTCATGAGGCTTTTTTTTTTAAGTACCAGGGACTGAACTCAGGTCCTTGCACTTGCAAGGCAGGCCACTGAACCACTGAGCTAAATCCCCGGCCCTCTGTGAGGCTTTTTCTTTGAAGGAAGACACTGAATTCCCAAGAAACTTAACCTCAGTTTTGACTCCTCAAATCAACCTCTTCTCTCCTCTTATCACTCTGACGTCTGTCTATTCTTGCCAGAAAAATCACACCATTTTCAGTCTGTTTTGTTTTGTTGTTGTTTTTTAAGACACGGTCTCACCATGTAGTTTAGGCTGCCTTCAGCTTCCCGAGTGCTGGGATTACAGGCTTGTGTCTCCGAGCCCAGTGAACACACCACTTCCTAACTAAGGAAAAGTTCCAGCTTCAAATGCAAGCTGCCTGCAAATTATCCTCAGCAACCTTACTCTCATCTGAACTCTGATCAATCTTCATGCCTTAGAATCCTAGTGGATCGGGAAGGGATTGTACAACCATGTTCTTTTCCAACTTTCCTTCTTCAAGAGACACAGTTTGTGTACTGATTTGCAACATCTCTTCATATATTCTGGAACTTCTGGAGGAACTCCTTCCTGGTCTGTGAATTGCCTTTATTTAAGGTGCTTTCTGACACAAGAAAGTTTCTAGCTGCCAGACAGCCAAATCCACCAACTTTAAATGTAGGATTTCTTGCTTGCTTGCTTTATTTATTTGTTTACTTTTACTTAGAAAATCCTTCCCTACCCCAAATATTTTTTAGCCACGCTTATGGTGTCACTTTTTAAGTCTTTAATCGGTCTGGAATTTATTTGCTTTGGATATGATCTATAGCTTTGTAAATCTACTTATTTTTAATTTTGCTTTATGATATTGGATCCTTTGTAATCTTCTAACTACTTTCTGAAACAAGATTGAGCATATGTGAGGGAATAAATCAAAGACTGACTCAAAAAGCCACTGCAGTTTTAATGGAACTTGGATTTTTAATGGTTCATGATTTTGCAAAGATGACAGGCAGTAATGGGAGGCAAAGAAAGGTGACAGTTAAGGACATGGGCTTTCTGGGCAGCACCTGGGCTCTAACACTTCCCTGCTGTGCATCCTCACCGCAAAACTGACGCTACGAGTAATTCAACAGGTGAGGACCAAGATCACACCCATGCCACCTGGCAATGTCCTCAAAGCTTTCCAGCTGATCCCTCTCCTTGCCTCTCTCTTCTACTCAATCTATATTTCTCAGCACCAACAAAACTATCTTGCAATTAAATTGTCATCCTTCCACTCAGGAACTTGGATAGCTCATTCATGATCTGTAAAAACAAGTCCCAAACACTTCAGCAGGACACACGAGGCCCTTTATTATCTGGCACTGATCTACCAAAATTCCATCGTCAAGGTATCCAAGACCTGAGACGCATCAGGCTCTTCATGTGTCAGTGCCTTGGCTCATCCAGATGCCCTCTGCAGGAAACTATCATTTCTTAGCCACAGCTTTCCCTGAGCTTCCCAGACTATTCCATCTCCATTCCTGCTGCTTTCTACCTTATTCTGTCAGTGATATAGAAGGGGAGTCAATCGTGACACCTCAAGATATGGTCCTGTAGCAAATGGGTTATTTGGAGGTAAAGGTATTTAAAAAACAGCAGATATAAGAAGAGCACTTGAATCCTCTTTAATTTTTTTTGGAAAGCAGGAGATAAACTTCCATGTGAAAAATGCCCTCCTCCTACCAAGAGGAAATTAAGTATTTTATCACCAGCAACAGGGTGTTGTGGTCCAAGGAAATCTACATAAACAATCCTGCTAAATTAATCCTTATCTTCCTAGTTATGTCTCTATAATTAACGGCCCTAGCCCAAGCCCCTTTGTCTTGTATCACTATCACAACATGCTACCTTTTTATCCAACATAGTATAAAAGCTCCAACTGCTTCTTTGGGTCTTCATTTTCCACGTAAAACCTGCATGCCTTCCTCCTGTTAGTCTGTTTTACGTCCATTTGATTCTCAGGTATAGACAAGAGACTCTAAGTAAGATGGTAGAGTTGCCCCCCCAGTATCACACAAATACACACACGCATGCACACACACATACAGCTGTCATCTTATTACTGTGCTGCAGCCACTGAGGTGCCTTATTGATCAAAAGCAGGGGTTCTGTGAAGACAAGGACAATGTCTCGTGTCTTTCTGTCCCCACCATCTGTGACAGCACCTAGCTCACATATGGGTCCTGAGAACGTCGGCTGAGTGGGAAAATCAATTTCAGGACACCCTGACACGCATGCACCTCAAACCAGACCGTGCCTCATGTTGTGTTCCCCCTCATGACACAACGTGGGGAAAGACTACTCACCCTTCATTTTTGGCCCATAACAAGTTCGGGCCTAGCACGATTGCAATGTTGCTGGGAGTCATTTTATTAACATCACTGGTCTGAGCAAGCTTTGCAAGGAACTTGATCAAATACCTATGAAATAAAAGCAACAGAGCACCTTCTCTGACGTATTTGCAGCAATTTTCTCTGACTGCCCCATGCTTGATCTCTGATTGCATTGGTGCTAAAATAGAGGGTCATGGGCTGGGGATTTAGCTCAGCGGTTCTACCGCCTGCCTTGCAAGTGCAAGGACCCGAGTTCAATCCCCAGGACCAAAAACAAAACAAAACAAAAATAGAGGGTCATAAAACCAGAATCTGCCTCAGGTAGAGTATTTTACAAATTTCTTCAGAAAATGGAGAGCATAGCAAGAGAAAATAGCTCAAATGTAACTCTGAATGATTTAACCTCTATTTACTGTACATTTCTATTTCTCCTTTATATCCTTTCTATTCCATTTCTACATAAATTACTCTGCGATTATTAGTGGGATAAACATATATTTAATACAAATATACTGTTTAAGAGGGCTTAGTTACACTTTTAAAGGACTACATGAAAATACTTTATGCTGTAGTGATGAAACTATTCCATTTACCACATAGAGATATGCTCTTCTATGTTAGTACAATGGTATAAAAACAGAACACTAAGAATACAGCTATCTATCAACAGGAATCTGGTTAAATAAATTAAGTTTATCCATACAGTAGAGTACTATGCATCACAATAATTACTATGCACGGATATGGGAATTACCAAGATGTATAAAGCAAAGACATTAAGATGTTAAGCAAAGAAAGCAAAAGGGAAAATGAAAATCTAACACATCCTACTGTTTGGTCTAAAACGAAGAGGCAATGAGAAAGGGACACTGTGTAATATATATATGCAGAAGGGGGTGTTTATGCATGCACCCATGCTGAGAGGGTGTGCAAGAAACCACAGCACTGTATCTCAGGAGTGGAGGCAGGCGTCTGGGAGATGAAATGGGAGCTGCTGTCAGTGCGTACCTCCTGAATTTCTTTTCTTTTGCAGTGCTGGGCACTGGTCCCAGGACTTCAGTGCTAAGTGATATCTGAGATATAACCCACATTTTGAATTTCTGAACCATGGGAATGTACTCCATATTAAAAAAAAAAAAAACCAAAACAAAAAAACTTCCCAAAAAGTAAAATCCCAATACACTAGGAGCCGTGAGTTCTGCCATAACACACTGAATAAATTACGACTATCTGCAATTCCAAGTTGGGTATACTACATTAATCGATAAGTGACCTTACAAACACCACCCCACTCATCAGGCCAGGTTGATGCTTAAAGCAGTGTGAAAGGTAATATTTAGCTTGGCACAGTGATAGTGACCAAGAGTAAATTAAAGTTAGGTAAACCAGGGATAATACTTGTTTTTTAAACAGGTCCTCTTAGAAGATTTCCTGCTTGGCTTTAAATGTCTACCCTTGGGGTGACCTCTCCTGCTTCAAAGTCACATGTTAAGTCAACATAAAAACAGAAGTGAAATTTCAGAAGTTTGTCTCCTGGGAAATTTTCTTAGGAACACAACTACTTAATTAAGTACTATAATCTCCATAGTAGAATGATTTATGCTCTGTGTATACATGAAAGACATTACTGCGAGTGTCACAGGTGGTTTACTCTGCAGTTTACATGCTGGACCCTCAGACTGCAGACCTAAGGGCGGTCACCCGCTAAGAGCTCCAGCAGTGAAGTCCGTAAGGCACCTTCACAGCAAGGCCACGTGTGGCGCTGGTGCTTCAGATGCACCACCTTCTGCTCACAGCAGCACCATGTTTCGTTCCCAAGCTTTTTATTCCCCGGTGGAATTAAACCTGTCTTTACTTCAGGGTCACTAAGTGGTTCAGCTTACAGAATGACAATCATACATACCTGAAGTTAACAAAATTGTGGGGTGGCAACTTCTGACATGTTCTCCATAAATCTTGAAGTTTTTTGTCTTGATCCTGCACACTGAGAAAAAAATTGTTTATAAAATTTAATAAAACATTACTGATACACATAAAACACGCTGCTAACAGTGGCACTTTGGTTCAGGAACTTAATTCTCTCCACGATTCTGGGTGCAAAGTGAATTGGATGAGAACCAAATCATAAGGTCAGCATTGAACCTAACCACTAAATTTGATTCAGTTCTCATCCAACTTGGTTTACAACCAGAAATATGGAAAGAATCGAAAGAATAGAGGCACCATGGTAGTTTGCAAGTGAAATATCTCAAATGTCAAATATCCCCCATGTGTTAAAGGCCTGGCCCTGGCCTACAGTGCCATAGGGAGGTGCGGAAACTTAAGAGACAGGGGCCTGCTGGAGGAAGTTAGGACACAGGGTGTGCCCTTGAAGGGACCCTGGGACCGGGCCCTCCTCTGTTTCCCAGCTGCCATGAAGTGAACAGGCCCTTGTCTCACGCCTCCACCACCATGATGCTCTGTGCTGTCACAGACCCAGAGCAACAGGCCCAATCACCAGGGACAGAAACTGTGAGCCAAAACAAACCTTTCCTCCTTCAGGTTGACTGTTTCAGGTGTTCTGTTATACTGATGGAAAGCTAACTAGAACATCTGTTTATTAACACTGATGTCTCCACTGCTGTTTTCCAAAACTTGAAAATAGCACAGATTTTAGAAATAAATACACCTGGAGTCAAATTCCAACT
This sequence comes from Fukomys damarensis, assembly GCF_012274545.1. Classification (NCBI taxonomy): domain Eukaryota; kingdom Metazoa; phylum Chordata; class Mammalia; order Rodentia; family Bathyergidae; genus Fukomys; species Fukomys damarensis. The sequence goes on along the minus strand of NW_022900946.1, from coordinate 4,225,225 downwards.
AAATCACTCTTTAACGTGGAGCAGGTAGTTACTCTTACCCTCACCAAGACTCAATTTCCTCATCTGCAAAACAGGGTCAGGGGCATAGCTGTGTGAAGCCACCTGGACCCACGAACGCTTGACACAGAAGACACCACTTATAAATCCTGTCTAGAAAGTGCACATGTGACGGTGGCTTTGTGGAGCCTGGATTACTTTCCTTGGTGTGCAGCCTGGCCACAGGTTCATCTGCCGACTTCCCAAGCACCCAGACCCCACTGAACCCCCTTTCTCAGGACTGCTCCAAAGCTTCAGGCCGAGAAACCTAATTCTGCTGCCAAACAGTTACCAAGCTCTGGCACTAAAGATTCAACACACAGACCTGCAGAGATGCCAAGGAGGGGCAGAGCCGGTCCCCCAGTGCACAGCTGACTCTGCCTAGCAGGCAGGAGGTGCTGACCGAACTCTAAGCTAAACACACTACTTCACGAGGGTGGAGGCCTGGCCGGCCCTTCACAGCTACAGAAGCAACAGACCAGCAGACAGAAACCTCTGCCACTGGCTTTCCATCACTGCAGATAAAAACCTGAGAAAAGAACTTGGAGAAGGAAAAACCTATCTTGGCTCACAACTCCAGAGTTTTTAGTGTGTGCTTGTCTGGCTCCAAGGCGGGAACAGCACGGCAGAAGGGCGTGGTGGACAGAGCTGCTCACCTCACTGCAACAGGGGAACAGAGGGTGAGAGAGCCAGAGAGGAGGGGCCAGGGACACAGTGTACAGAGTCCCCTGCGTCACACCACCCTACGACCCACTCTCTTCCACTACTGCCATCAAATCACGGCCTCATCAATGGGTGAACACGTCCTTCCAGCGTGAGCCACCTGTGAGTGGTGCAGGCATGACTGTCCCACTGGGTGACTTGTGCCACAGTTGGTACAAACAGATCTAATCACTTTTATCGCTTTTTACTAATAAAATTAATAAAGTGCTGCTGAGCATGGTGGCACTTGCCTATAATCCCAGCACTTGGGAGGCTGAGGCAGGAGGATCACTGTGAGTTCAAGGCCAGCCTGGGTTACAAAGTGAGACTGTCTCAAAAAACCTAAAAATAAACTAATTAATTAATTAAATAAATAAAAAGCTGCCCAATGGTACAGTCATGCATGTACCCTTGGTGGTTCAAGCTGCATGGCAGTGAGACACAAATTACAGCCCCACCGATGTGTTAGTCCACTACCAAAGTGAGAGCCCTTGTGACCCAGGCACCTTCTGAAATTCCCACCTATGAAAACAAGAGGCTGTTGGGGGAACATGTCAGATTTCAAAGTGTAACATCTACTTTTACTCTCAGAGAAAATTTTGGAGCCTTAGAGAGAAGTAGAGGCCAGGAGGAATAAAGGAAGCTACCCAATAAAAGAAATCCAACAGTCCTCCACCTGATACTGACAGTTGGTTTCATTTAATTCAAGCCCAAGCTGTGTTACACGGATATTGCAACTAAGAACTTGCTTCTGAACTTAACCCCTCACCACCTACCAGCACAGTCTCCTGTTCCACATTTACAGAGAAAAGCTCAGCTCTCAACAACTGGGCAGAATAACACAGGGTAGAAGCACAGCCTAGCAGAAGAAATGGCTACAGCTAGTCATGGCCTCTGCCTGGAGCAAGATGCGTCTGCAGATGGGGCAGAAGGCGGGAGCAGAGGTGAAGTCTGCTCTCTTCCCTCAGGGGCGAGGAACTACACATCCGGGACAGGAAGTGAGTCAAGACCACCAGGGCCAGGGCAAGGTGGGCAGATGGAAGTGACAAGAACGGAGCGCAGTCCTGGTGTCAGACAGGCCTCCACGACTAGCTCTGCCACTCACTTGCTACTTCCTTGCCTGCGCTCCTTCCCAATGACATGAGGATATTTGCCTCTCATTTCAGTTAAGCATGACAGGAGGTAATGAGTATAAATCAGCACATGGTAAATACTGGAGACAGTCACTGCTACTGCTAACAGTGTCCTCCTCATATTACTATGCAGCTAAGCTGCGGGCAGCGTGACAGCCACACGGCCACTCAGTTACAGACACACCTGTCCCCAGTCATCGGGCTTCTTTGGTACAACGGGGATGTGAGCTCAGCCAATCCATCAATGTGACTGCCACTGTCTATCTGCAAACATCTAAATCACACAAACTTCAACTAGTGCGTAAGCTACAGCCTTCCTAACCAGTAACAGTGACACTCGATACTTGCACTCTAAATATAAACAGAACCAATATACCCATTACTTAACAAATATACTATTTAATGTTTATAAGAACGTTTGAGGATAAAATAACTTACAAATGTACAAATATTCCACTCTTTAACTTTTAAAACTGCATTCTTACCTTGCAACGTGTGTCCATTCTTCATACAGATTAAAAGTCATCAAAGGTTCAGGCAATTCCCGTAAGTAGGACTTCAAAGCACCTGAAACCGTCAATACTCTCCATGAGTATGAAATGGGGTCAGGACCAAAATCTCTGGGATCTTGTTTTGCGATGTGAAATTACCTCAATTACAATCTCCTAATCTGTACCAGACAAATCACAATCTGGCAGGAACAGGCAGGGATGAAATGCTCACAAAAGACATTCAATTTCCTTTCCAAAAACATACTGAGAGGACAATAGAAAGTAAAATTAGCTTTCAAACCATCCTCTTAGGGCCGAGGATTTAGCTCAGTGGTGCTGTGCCTACCTGGCAAGCACAAGATCCTGAGTTCAATTCCCGATACCAAAAAACAAAAACAAAAACAAAAAAACAACAAAAAACACCCATCCTCTGAACAGATATCATTTCTTCCACAGATGTGGATTGGGGTGTGAAAGGAGAGAATACAAGTGTTTCTCCAAAATATATGCACTGTAAACTACCTTCATCTTTACTTAATAATGGGGTGTGGTGGGGACACAAAAACAAAACGAAACAAAAATAACAGAAACCATGTATTACATTATACATTAGGGAATTTTATCAGAAAAAGGACTGGCCTGCCACTCTGAGGGCAGCTCGATTTGCAGACACTCCTCAGAGCTCACCTGCCACAGCATGGGGGTCAGAATAGAACTCATCTAGGTGAGAAGTGGAGCAGTCCAATGCAGCTTTCAGCTTCTTTAACTTGGAGGCGCCAGCCCCAATTCGGAAAAGGCCCTAAAGAAATGAAGCTCCGTTAGCACCAAGGGCAAACCGGGAGTCATCATGATCGGCAGGATCTGAGGGGCTTAGCATGTCCCCGTCACACTCCCCTCAGTGCTGCCTGGGGAAGGAGAGGCCAGGCTCACACCTGGAGTATAGTGACTGGTGCCTACCAATCTGTCTTTAATTGGTGCTAGCTCCTGCCCTGTCGCCTGACTAAAATAGTGCACCCATTGGAACTCGATTATCAAAAAGCATTTTTACTTCCACCAAGTTTATATAACTCTGTAACAATGGCTGCTACAGATCTACTGTAATTTACAAATTAAAAAAAAAAAACAACCTAATATTTTAAGGAAAACTGTTAGACCAGGCTACCAGTTACTTGCTCTAAATGTCCCAGGAAAAGGAGAAAAAAAGATATGAAGAGTTGACCAAGAGATGTGGGAGTCTGAAGGATACTGAGCCAGAGTTGGACGTCTTCGGTTTCCAGCAAAGTTAAACTAGGTGTGGTCTCTCCACGTTCAGCACGACTGGTTTCTCAACTGTCATTTAGGTTAGAAGGCTCTTTCCTGGGGGTGGCCCCATGCACTGTAGGCTGTGTGACGGACCCTGGTCTCTACCTACTGACATGCCAGTGCAGCCCTCCCGCCCCAGGCATCATCGTAACTGTCCCGAGACCTGGCCACATGTATCCTGAACAAAGCTGGCCCAAGACGAGGGAACTGATCCAGGGTTTTAGACATCGAAATTACACTGCTGGAAGCAAAAACATGAGGGTTTCTGGGGTATTCCTTAATCTGAGTGTTGATTAGCTGTTGAATTCAGTCTGTGACAGTTTATCCAGCTGCTAATTTACAGTATGTGTATTTTCCTTGATGTACATTATACTACAATAGACACTTTTTTAAAGTTTTGATTCTGGCTCTGCCTTAGTGTGAAGTCCCTGTGTGCGGACCTCCTTTTCCTTTTTGATACAAGAGGAAGAACTGCCCTGCTTGGTCCATGGGACTTTGAGGGTGGGTGGGTAATAAAGCATATAAATGCACTCTTCCAAAAATTTTGCATAGCACTATGCAAATGTATGATTCATGCTACAGATGCCCTCTATTAAAAACTAAAGCTCAAGGAGGTGCTGATCCACTAGTGCATCATGAAATCCACTGCTACAAATCACAGCTTAAAATGAAATACCAAAGGTAAGAGTGTACCTACTGCTGCAGCGAATACTGTTCTGTGAAGCCTATTTATGTACACACAGAAAGGTATAATGAATGAGCTCTCCTTACGAAATGCTGGGCACAGGCTACACAATACAACGGCGCTGTGCCACACAGGCGGGGTGGGCAGAGACACGGCCTGTGGGCCCCGCGGTGCCTCACCTCCTCCTTCATGCCGGTCTCCAGAAGCAGCATGACACAGGCCTCGATGGGAAGTGCGATCTCACGCCCACTCCGCTTCAGGTGCTCCTCCAAAGGTGTCCCGAAGGCAGGCTTCTCCGCCCACTTGTCTAGAGCGGCAAGCTGGTCAGTAAAGTACCTGACAACTTCACACATTGCCATGACACTTTCTCCCCAAACTACCAAAGAGGACCTTCTAGCAGACTGATAGCGGAGGCTCTGGGAGAAGGCAGACGTCCTTACTACTTGCTTTTGTTATTCACTGTTCATAAAGCAGACTATGCAGCGGGCTGGGCAGTCACCCGTGGGACAGAGCCCTGAGCACACCCTCCGGACCCAGCTTCAGCTGCCGGCAGAAGCAGCAGGACGCCCCACGCTGCACAGCTCGCCATCCCAGGCATGGGGCCTGTGGCCTTGTTTGACACAGGATACATCTGAGCACAGTGTCCTCACTGAAAAGAAGAGCCATGCAGAGCAGCACTGGCCTCCCTCCTAGAGCACAAGAAAGAGGCTCCCCTAAAGTGAAAATGGAGATAATTTCTTAACACGAGACTGGAGATGGTCAAGGTAAATGCATACAAGGTAAACACAACAGCTCTGTGACATGCAGCGCTACAGAATGTCCCGTCCCCAAAACTCCGAGTAGAGAAAAGAAAAGCCCAAAACGACACAGCATCTGCGGGTCCCAAGCAGCTCAGCCAGAAGGCTGTGAGGACAGCGGTAAAGCAGCACCTTACTCCTTTCAGACCATACACCCGGCTTCGTTCCACAAAAGGTTCGAGGCAGCGCTTAGAAGAAAGATATGTAATAAAGCTGTCCAACAGAAGAATTCGAAAATGGACGGAGTGAGAACACGAAGCACACGTCTGGGTTTGGCCTGCCTGTGGGAACTGCAGAGATCTACTGCCCTCTCCACAGAACCCGGAGAGGTAAAACACTCGGAGAGAAACACTTGGTCCTGTCCATCCCCCAAAAGTGCACAGCTCCTTCTCTGCACCTCTGACCAGTCTGCTGCTGGAAGCCTGCTGTGAGCAGGCAGCCCGGACTTTTAACTCCCACTCCTGCCTGTGGGAGGCCAGGGCCCATTGGTTCGCGTACAGAGGAAGAAGGAAGTCCATGGGCCTCAGAGCTCGTAATAAGTTAAAAACCGATGGGAAGAGCAGTGAGGAAAAAGACTAAAGAAAGGAGCGAGGGGAAGGGAGGCAGTGGACAAAAACGAAAGCACGGCCTCCTCTCGTCGGGCCCAGCCCAGCCCTAGTCCAGCGGAACTTCTCACAGAAAAAGCGGCTGGGGGCCTCGCCCTTCCCAGAAGATAGAACTCTGCCACAGGCCTCTCGCCTGGATGCTTTATTCTCTACACAGGGTGCAAAGGCCACGGAACCCTCCCCTTAGGAAACACATCTGCGTCACCCAGGTGACTCTGCCAAGACACCTGCCATCACCTCCACCACACGCTTGACTCTGAGATGCTGGGGGTGACCAAACTCCAATCCTCTGCTTTCTAACAAGCACTAAACAGTGTGTGAGCCTCGCACCGCCCTGATGTGGCATCTAGGCAAAGGGAACAAGTGGGAACCACTGACCCAGAGACAACTCCTAAGGCGAACTGTGCTTCAAGCGCTGGCTTCTCAAAGAGCAGGCCTACAGTGTGTCCTGGTGTGGGTACACCAGGTTCCTCGGGAGCCCATTCTCCACGTGAGAGAGAGCAGATGAACTGTGCAGGAAATACCAGACAGCCACAGAAACGTGTAACAGTCAAAGACAAGACAAGACACATCTGCTAAGTCACAGCAGGTCAATGGTACAGACAGGGGTCGCAAACACTGTCTCAGAGGTCAGAAAGGTGGCACTGGGGCATGGACCAGGCTGGAGCCCAGGGTCTGCAAGAGGCAGCCGCCTCTCTGGGCCACGTGGGAAGAACACCCGGTGCCACCCATCTTCTAAGCTTTCAAGAGAAGCCACACATCAGGATCATTACATGAAAGCATCTGGTTTTTACATGGGGGCATAATCTTTAAAAACTTAACAAGATAGAGCATCTGTGACTTCTGGGGTAGACCACTGATGTGAGAGCAACTCAGGCCAGAGAGCTCACTGCTGGCTTCAGTGGTCAGAGAAGGTTTCTCAAAGGAAGTGAGCTCAGAGTGGGTCTCATGAGACAGACAGGACTAGTAGTCCAAGAAGCAGGCAAGCAATCTGTGGGGAGACACACGCTGAAAAAAAGGGCAGGAGTTTTGAGTCTAGAAACTTCCACTCTGTCCCACAGCACTTGTATGAGGAGAGGAGAGCAGGTGGCGGAGGGGGCAGTGGGGACAGGGAGGAAGAAGGAGCACCAGGCAAAAGGGAAGAACCCAGCAACAGGGGTGAGAAAGGAAGGACGAGTGGCCGAGGTTTCAAAGTGTCAGAGTGACAAGAGGAACTTTGACAGCAGGCATGGGGTGATGGGGGTGCGCCTGCAAGATCTCTGGAGTAGGTGAGGCCACAGAAAGGGAACTGATGCTCACAATGCAGGTGAGAAGCACAAGTCAAAACAAGGGACCTGTAGGGAAGAGGGGCTGAGGAAACCGGGAAGAGAGAACACAGGAGTGAGAATAGACCTCAGCAAAAAGGCAGACTTCTGGAGCAGGGACAGAACTAGAGAAATGCAGCGTCCTCACAATGAAAGAAGACAAGTAAGTGAAATGAGGGGTAAAAAATAAAGGGGGAAGAGAGGACGCAGGACATGTCAAATACCAGATTCTGGCGAGAGGTCACTTAGTGCTTTGGGAACTGTAATGGGGGGGCAGAATGGGTGCAGAAACCAGACTGCACAGGAGTGTGGGAAGATGAGCACGGAGGCGGCAGGTGGAAAGGAGTCATTCAACAGCCTCCCAGAAAACTGAAGGAGATGGAGATTAAATGCAGAGGACAGTGGGGTGGAGCTGAGCCACAGCACGAAGGTGGGAGGACAGGCAGAGGCAGGAGGCAGTGAATTCCAGCTCAGGGAAGGGGTGCCGCCTTAGAAAGAGAAACCACATACTCCACCTCCCCTGTTCCTCCCTGAACCTTCCCTGTCCCCCAGGACTTACTGATGTGTTTCTCTAGGGGAAGCAGCCCTAAGAAAATGTAGAACAGGGCTGCCAGAAACCCAATCTTCTCTATCTATGCATATTAGCAAATTCTTCCCCATCAGACTTAAGGCCACTAACGACTAAAAGAATAAAGTCTACTATTTTGTCCCATGCAGGGCCCAACCCACAGTGACTTCCTGTCTGGGTCCTCTGCACTTGACTGGCAAGACATGAGATGGTTTAGAAAGCAAGGGCAGCTCGTCCTAGGAAGAACAGCAGAACAATGAGATGCACTACACCTGATATTGCTGAAGACCTAAGTAGTCAGGCAAGAGAGAATCATCCCAAAGCTTGCAGGTACCAAGCCAGAACCTGTCTGGATCCCCAAACATTAGGGGAGAGGACGAGGCACTCTTGAAGGCACCAGCATGTGCACAGATCACCACACACACACACGCTCTTGCACAAGCACACACGCTACTACACTTGGCTCCTGGCCTGATCCCCTTTCCGCTCAAGGCCAGTGGTTCTGCAGGGGACCTAAGCTCCCAACAACAAAGCTACACTATGAGCAATACAAGAGCTGGCCCCTGGTATGTGCGAGTTCTGCATCCACAGGTGCCACCAAATGCCCAGCAAAATCATTTATCGTCATACTGAACACGTACAGACTTTGTCTTTTCATGATTCCCTAAAAGGCAGTGTAACAAACTATTCACATGGCCCTTCTGTTGTGCTCTACAAGTAATCTAGAAATGACTTAAAGTACTGAAGAACGTGTGTAAGTTGTATGCAAATACTACACCACTTTACACAGGGACCAGAGAGTCTGGGATTCTGCTGCCCACGGGCTCCGGGAACCAAGAGATACTGAGCACCGAATGCTACTCCAGGTCCAAAGATGACAAAGCAGTTTCTTCCTCAGAAGCTTCCAGCATCTGCTGGTACGCCCCAGTGATAAGTCACAGAGAAATAGAATGAAAAGCTTCCAGGAGGTGGAAAGAAGCTTTAAATGTCCCACTTAAAACTAAATACCAAACCACTGACAGCCTGTGGGGAAAACCTGACAAGTGCCTGAATATAGCGGGGGAAATACTCGTGCTGATGAGCACAGAGCCTTCCATTCAGACGAGGAAGGTCTGAAAGTGGCCACAGCCTTGTGACTCAGTAACAATTATTAAGTGACTGATGGTGTGACATCAAAGACTGGCTTCTAAAATTCTCCTCTGAAAAGTCTAAAATGTCCTCTAGCGTGGACGCTTTCAGAGTCACAGGGCCAAATTTCAGCCCTGTGGAACAAATAACTGATTTGGGAAAGGATAACTGGACGCCTGAATTTTTCAAGTCCATAAAAGACAGAAAAGCACATGCAATTCCCAAAGGGGCCAGTTTTCCGTTCCACGGAAGGTCTCAGAAGAACTATAAATGTTCCATTAGTGTGTTAATTTGGGTTTGGAAGACGTTAGAGAATGCAGCAAGAAGAGGAAACGATGCTGGGAACTAGTACCCTCATAGGCAGAGGCTGACCGAAGGGAACGCATGCAAGTCAGAGCGAAGAAGAGAAAGGCAGAGGGCAGCGTGAGGAGGCGGCATCAGCCAGCACACAGGTTACATTACCTTGATGGGCTCGCATTTCAGGAAGGGCCTTTTCTAAGACTGCTAATGCTTTTCTATGGTAATCTGCTTGGGCTTCTAATAACTGAGAACAGACCCACATTCAAAAACAAAAATTAACATTAGCGTCAGACAGACACACATACAATGTGAGCAAAACTAAAAATGAACATTTTTGCAAAAAAGCTAAAATTATTCTGCTTTCTATAGTGTGTTAAATTCTGTCAAGGGAAAGTGCTCACCGTAACAAAAAATTTGCCGTACTCCCCCTCTTTGGCCATGAAGTTGTACATGTCGGCCGCGAGTTGATCCTGGAAGTGGAAGAGAAGACTATTAAAAAGAGGTGAAAGCACTCGGGAGGCTGAGGCAGGAGGATCGCTGTGAGTTCGAGACCAGCCTGGGCTACATAGTGAGTTCCAGGTCAGTCTAAACTACATAGTGAGACCCTGTTTCAAAAAAAAAAAAAGAGGTGAAAGAAAAAATGCATCTCCTTAGATCAAAAACAATGAAAAACACTACAGATAAAATGTTTATTGACTGAAAAGCCAGGTGGTGTGGTGGCACATGCTTGTAATCTCGGCACTCTGGGAAGCTGAAACAGGAGAACCACAAATTCAAACCCAGCTGGGGCAAATCAGTGACTCAGCAAGTTAGTGATTTAGTCCTGTTTCAAAATTAAAAATAAATAAATAAACTTGAAAAAAGAAAGGTCTAGGGATATAGCTCAGTGAGAAGGTCCTTTGGTTCAACTCCTAGTACCACACACACACACACAAAGGACCTGGTAACACTCTCTGAGGATATTCCCAATCTCCAGGAGTCCAAAGATAAAGCCCTTATTAAAATAAGCTCACAATATATAAAACATGCAAGGAAACAAGTCACCATAAGCAAATTCCCTCTACTTTCAAGAGCCTCAGAAAAGAGAATCACCAGAAATTGTTAAAGTGGAAAATTTTAAATGATCACTAGAGGGGTCAGGGATTGAGCTCAGTGGTTCCACAACCTGCCTCACAAGCACAAGGACCCGGTACCAAAAAGAAAAGAAATGAAACACTAGAAGAGAACAACAGAACAATGCACTATCAAAAAGGTCAGATCTGGGGCCGGGGATGTAGCTCAGTGGCATCACGCCCACCTCACAAGCTTAAGGCCCTGAGTTTGATCCCCAGTACAAAAAAGGGGGGTCAGATTTGAAGAATCAGAACTTTAGAAATGAAAAATATAGTCAATGAAATTCAAAATTTAGTGTTAATCAGATTAGACACAGCTTAAAGAGGGAATAAGTAAAAGACCACCGAAATCTGAGGTAATTACTCAGAAGGTCACAGAGTAGAAAACAGAAAATATTTTTCTAAGTTTTCACCATGTGAAATACTGACAAGCGACGCTGCAGAGGTTAAGGAAAGAGCCATCAGTCTGCAATACTCCAGGCTCACTTCTCCAACCTCCAGCCACACATGTGTGCAGTAAGTGTCCAAGAGCAAGGTGCAGGCTATGCAGACGACTGCTGGGAAAGGGACACTGGCAAAGCAAGTAGACGTGTGCTCTTCTGAACACTAGTGCCTGGTGTGACACCACTTTGATGTTTTCATTTAAATATGATCTTTGTTCTTGAGACATGACCTCACTGTGTTCCCAGGCTATCCTCAAAAGTGACATCTCCTTCCTCAGCCTCCAGAAGCCAGGCTTACAGGAATGTGTCACCACACCCAGTTTTGATTAAAATCTTTTTTAAGTATAAAGGCATGACTTTGTGAGTCTGGCTTTAATTTCTACATAATATGTTGTTTTAAGCAGTTTTTCTTCTCTTCACTTATTCCCTTTCCCCTACCCTTCCCACTTTCCCTATACCTTTAGCCCTTTTCTTCCCATTTCACACTATTAATTATCTCATTAGGATCCCATGTACTATTATAGTTTTTCACACCAGAGAAACTATTCAGTATTTACACATGTGTGACTTATTTATTTCACTTAGGAGTATATCCTCAACATGTATCCATTTTCCTATGAATGAATCTAATTTCTCATTCTTTATGGCTGAGTAGTATTCCATTTTATAGAAAAACCACATCTTCTTTATCCAGTTTCCAAAAGATGGGCAAATGGGCTGCTTCCAAGTTTTAGCTATTACAAACTGTGCCACTATAAACATAGGGGCACATATATTACTGTGATGTTTTAAGCAGTTCATCCCAGTTAACAGATTTAAGAGTTACTCTCTTGCCAGGGATTTAGTTCAGTGGTGCCGCTGCCTGCCTTGCAATTACAAGGACCTGAGTTTGATCCCCAGTACCAAAAAAAAAAAAAAAAAAGAGTTACTCTTTTGCACAGAGAGGGAATTACAGCATGATCCAAATACCTTAAAATACAACATTCCTAACACCACCTAGTAGAGAGTAGACTTAACCAACTATTTTGGAAAATGTGAACAAGAGCAATAAAAGTCTAAGTCAATCCTAAGGCTAACGAAATAGATGTGTCTTTACCACCTCAAGTAACATTTAGAATACAAACCTAACTACATAAATGCATTAAAAATGATGTCACTTAACCATCTAATTAATTTGAAATCTAATTCATGAGACAAAAATTTCATTTCTTCCAAGTTACAAACCAATTTTCCTATGATCATTTAGAAAATAAGCCTTCTGGAACCACGCCTGCTCCCAATCCAGCAGCCATCGCTCAAGCGTCGGGAAGGTAGCCATGCGGGCACCCCTGAACCCTCATACCGCGCCCCCCCTGCACTCTCAGACCTCCTGACTGTGCCAGTCTTTGGACCCACTCTGCAAAGACAGAGGTGGTCATCAAGGGTATTTTTCTGAGTTCCCAACTTTGAACATCTTTAAAGAAAGGGCGTGGGAAACCCGTAATAGAACGTTGTGGAGTTCAACCATTCAGAAGGTTGTGGAACTCAATCTGGGCCTTGCAGCCCAAGGTCAGTCAGCGTCATGGGGTTTAGCCATCAGCTAACTGAGATCAGGGGTCTTGCATCCTCGCTCTGTCTGAGCCATTAAATGGTAAATACACTATATTGAAATTTTGTTCACTGCAGACATGTTCTGGACTGCTTCTTGATTTCAATTTAATTCAAATGATTTAAGGGTGATAGACTAGTGACTACCACAGGTGGTCAGTGTCCAAGTTGTGCTTGATCTTAATGTGTTGCTGATTGTATCAGTTGGGGTAAAGCATTGCCGTTGATTTGATGAGCTGTTTTCTCTGATGTTATAAAGATGAGAATGTCTGTGGGTCGTTAGAGACACAGAAGCTAGGGCGCAACTATATCAGGAAGATTTGGGTGATAATCCAGAGATTAAACCAAGGACAGTCCGACAACAAAAATTAAAATGAGAAAACACTTAAGCAAGACACAAGGACAGACTTCCAGTTCACCAATGGCAAACAGTAGGGCAAATGAGGATGAAAAGGCCGATAGTGAACCACCAGGACACCCTGAACTCAAAGCACAGGAAGTAACAAAACAGATCAATCAGGCTCTAGAAAAATTCAAAACAGAAATAATTTCCCAGATAACCATAGAGATAGTGAGCAAAATGGAAGTCATGATTCGAGACTCTAGAGCAGAAACTGACAAAAAAATAGATGAGCTCAGGACCATGATAGAAGCCATGAAGGCCCAGCATAAGAAAGAAATGGAAAAAATAAACGCCCAACATAGGAAAGAAATGGAATCCATAAAACAGATTCAAACAGATATCCAGGAGATTAAACACTCTATTGAAAGTGTACGCAACAGAATAAAAGAATGCGAAGATAGGCTCTCAGATATAGAAGATAAGATTGCAGTCAGTGACCATGAAAAGAGAGGTCTCTTAAAAACAGTAAGAGATCATGAGAAATCGATCCAACAACTCCTAGATGATGCAAAGAAGAATAACACAAGACTGATAGGAATACATGAAGTAGCAGGAGAAAATACAAATGACTTTAAAAAGCTGTTCGCAGAATTAATGACAGAAAACTTCCCAAATAGAGGGGAAGAATTTGACAGATAAGTGAGGCATATAGGACCCCACCTAGCTACAATAAAAAAAAAATCTACACCTAGACATATAATAATCAAGATCCCAGAAACCCAACAGAAGAACAAAATACTACAAGCAGTAAGAGAAAAGAAACAAATCACATACAAAGGAAAGCCCATCAGAATCACAGCAGACTTTTCAACACAAACCCTTGGGGCAAGGAGAGCCTGGAATGAGATATTTCAAGTACTAAAAGAGAACAACCTCCAACCTAGACTGATGTATCCAGCAAAACTCTCTTTCAAAATGGATGGGGAAATAAGACACTTCCACGACAAAGAACACCTGAGAAACTACATGAATACCAAACCAGCACTACAAGCAATTCTAAACAAGATCCTAGAAAAAGAGAATGAAGACAACAACACCATGAGGCCCAACAGAGCAAATCAAATAGGCAAGGCAAGAAATTAAAAGGAGAAGGTGAAAAAGTAAAAAGAGTCAACAAAAGGCCAATAATATGTCAATAATAAGTCAGTACATATCAGTTATAACCAGCAATGTCAATGGCCTCAACTCACCAATCAAGAGAAATAGACTGGCAAAATGGAATAAGAAGCAAAATCCAACAATATGTTGTATACAAGAAACACACCTAGTGCAAAAAGAAGTCTGTAGACTGAAAGTGAAAAAATAGAAAACAATTCTCCATGTGACAGGAACCCAGAAAAAAACAGGGGTAGCAGTTTTATTTGCAAAGTAAATTTCGAACCAAAACTGAATCTAGTATTACTGATGTAGGTAGACTGAAAGTGAAAAAATAGAAAACAATTCTCCATGTGACAGGAACCCAGAAAAAAACAGCGGTAGCAGTTTTATTTGCAAAGTAAATTTCGAACCAAAACTGAATCTAGTATTACTGATGTAGGACGGTATTGTATCATACCTCTATGAATGTAAAATATCTAGTACCTGCTTTATGATACATAGTAGGGACCGTGCTTTATCAGAGCTACATTTAATGATATTACTCTAGAATGTTCTCTTTCCAGATGATGATTAAGAGGCTAATAGAAAAAATGGTGCCAGGTACCACAACAGCAACAGAACTTCGCTGTTTTCTGGATATTATTCTTTTCTTTCTTTCTTTTTTTTTTTTTAATGGAATGGGCTGAATGTCTATAATTTTGTTCAGATGACTGCAGAACCTGGAAAAGCTGATGCTGCTATTGATGCATAACATACTATTATTAGTCT
>NW_022900946.1:4159335-4210187 GCF_012274545.1 Fukomys damarensis | reverse complement strand
AGGGAGGGGAGGGACAAGGGGAAAAATGAGAATCAAGACCTATTATGTAAAGGTACAGAATCCCAATGATGAATGTAATTGTACTGTATACTTAGACTGTACCAATAAACTCAATAAAAAGAAAAAAAAAAAAAAGAAAAGAAGCCTTCTAATGTCTCTATGATCACTAAATTACTATATATTAAATCTTGTGACATTTGTTCTAGAAAACCTGTATTTGCACTGATCTATTTTTATATCTATGGTGCACTGTGTAACTTTATGATATGTTTTGCTACGGGATTTTTTTTCTCTTTGCTACTTTATTTCAAATAAGCTTAACCAAGGTTTTAAAATATCCTCCTCAAATCTTTAAAATAAGTGTGTTTTGTTCATTTTTTCATATAGTTTACTCTAGATGTAGGGGGAATATACAAAACTCATCTCTTAAAAAATATTTTCTACTAAAAATAATATTTTATTTTGTCTATAATGTAGAGAAAGAATAAAAAACTCCTTTTTATATCATTCCGAATATCCTGATAGGAATTCTATAAACATAATTTGCAGTATTTGACATTATCCCTCATTGGCAGATACAAAACGCTGACACACACACACTCCCCAGGGAGCTCTCATACCATACCTTACACTGCTCTACTTTATTTCCAGCTTCATCCATCTCTTCCTTTAGGGTATCTATTTTTGATGGAAGCCCCTGAAAGTTGGTGCCTGAAGATTTGTGAGCTTGGTTCCACCTGCAAAATGAAGGGGCAGCCAGCCTCTGAGGATTGGACACGCTCAGCCTCAGGGAATCAGCAAAGGAGACAGCCTTCCCCAGGACAGACTCTACCTGGGAAAGGGTCAGCACCCTGGACAGCCGCTCAAGTTATTCTCTAAGAACAGAAGCAGGTAAACAGACATTAGCTTCCCCCCAGGGCAGGACAGACATTAGCTTCCCCCCAGGGCAGGACTCTCCATGGGCTTGGACACAGTCACCCTGACCTGACCTCACACAGATCCACTGCTGAAAAGCAGTCCATGCTGCCCCCTTCCACAGTGATCAGCCACAGACTTTCTGCTCTCCTGCTCTGATTACAATGTTCCTGTGCCTCTGGGAACAAGCCCTGCTCTCACATCTGTGACCCGTGGTTATTTTTAGCAGGTAAAAGCCAAACTTCAAAAATAGAGCTATGAAAGCATTAAAAAAATGTTATAGTAGTAGGGTTGGACGGGGAATAATCTACAGTTTTTTTTGGTTTTTCAAAGGTGCTTTGACTTCCTGTTTGTATACTATGTGTCTGGTGCTGTGGGACACGTTAACACTTTGCACTAAGATGTAGACACTGCGAAGATGCAGCATGAAAACTCATCAGCAGTCACTGCAGTGCTTACAAACACCATCTTCTGCACACTTGCCATGTGCACCTCAGCAGGCCGCAGAGCAGTACTGACAATGCTGCCCTGGGAGTGCGGCTGCAGAGGCTCCGACTGAACCCGCATGTGACCTAGGGAATGCGGCTCTGCGCCTCACTTGCCTCATTGGTGACACCATGACGGTGACCACGACCTGCCTTGCAGAAGTGGCAGGGGTAGGAGACAGAACAGATACACGTGTGCACACTTGTGTGCAGAGAAGATATTCCTATCTACTAGTTCTTATTATTTTTGAACAGTTGATTCATACATTTAACGGACTGGGGCTTTTCTCCTCCAAATAAATGGATATTAAGTCAGTGATGCATCTATCTAATACCAACAGCATCTGAGGAACAAGATCAGCCCTGCTCTGGCCACTTTCTCATCTCTGTGACCAAAGCGCCCGACACAGAGCAGCACCCTGATGGCAGTTACATCAGAACACGTCAGACAAACAGAAGCAATCACGCCTCCTTCACAGAGCAGCAGCAAGGATGGAGACAGTCTGAGAAGCAGAGGCCGGCAAAACCGCCTGCTTTACTGGGCACAGACATGCACTGTCCATGGATGCTTTAAATTCCCCCTTCCTTCCTCTCCCTGTACCCCTCCTCTCCCCACCCCAGGGCCTCACACATGGTGAGCATGCAGTCTACAATGAGCTACACCCTTGGGCCCTACAGGTGCTTTTATTCTACACCAGAATCCGGTGGTTCTGATGGGCATCTGGGTTGCAGTGTCAAAAATATTTACTCTGGCGCTGGGGATTTAGCTCAGTGGTGCTGCCGCCTACCTCACAAGCATAAGGTTCAGAGTTCTATCCCCGGTACCAAAAAAAAAAAAATTTTTTTTTTTTACTCTGACCCTCTACAGAAGTTTGCTGTGTGCTGAGACAGAGCCCAGGCCGTAGGTGCTCATTTCCCTATTTTCAGCCCTTCCACACCCAAGACGAAGAGCACGTAGGTCCTCAAGGATGGAGCTGGGTGGCAATCCTGCCCAGATCACTGCTCTACTGTGGACATGAAACCCACAGGTCGGCAGCCTGTGGATGGGGCGAGAGTCACAGGAGCCCTGCGTGCGGGAGCGCAGAGTTCTTGACCACGAAGGATAATTACAGGAGCAAAGGGCTTGTGACGTGGTAGGGCCCTCAGGAACAGGCCGGACTGCCGATCTATTTATCCCTACACTCTGCTCTCCCAAGCCCGTCCTCTCTCCTATTAAATGGATTTACTCAGTTTTCTTTTTGTTTGTTTCCTTTCACTCTTGCCTCAGGAAGGACAGACTGTTCTCACTCCCACTGCCATGCTGGAGGGAAGGAGGACTAAAGGAGGGGTGGATGGCTGTAACCCGGTCAGTAGAGCAAAGGACAATCCACTGTGTGCTCATTTGTCTTTCATCCGTGGTGGGGCAGCGAAGGCTTGGGGATGGCACAGAGCCTAACGCGACACGGCCTTTCTGACAGCAGTACCGTACCTGGTTCTCACCGAATCCCAGTCCAACACCA
Source organism: Fukomys damarensis (assembly GCF_012274545.1). Taxonomy (NCBI): domain Eukaryota; kingdom Metazoa; phylum Chordata; class Mammalia; order Rodentia; family Bathyergidae; genus Fukomys; species Fukomys damarensis. The sequence continues at coordinate 4,207,288 of NW_022900946.1, read as the reverse complement.
ATCTAGCAAGCTGCTTCCTCTGCTTCTGGATGTTGGGGATCTCCACCTAAGAGGAAAACATACCAAACGGGATGTCCTCTGGGGTTTCAGTTTAACACTTTAAAATACAATATTTACTTACAAATGTTTTTCTCTCAAACAAAAAAATCTTGTAACCTCAAGTTCCTCCCTTTAGTTCCAAAAGGGAACGGGTACTAAAGCCACCGATTATTCAAGTCTTAGACACACAGGGACCATTCACCATGCAGCCCGTGCTGCCCAGGGCAAGCACCCACCTCCGCTATGCTGTAGAGAGGGTCCACGATCTCCTTTTCCACAAGCACTTCGTGCTGAGAGAGCTCCAGAGCCAGCTGATTCTCAGCGTCTCCGCACGTCTCCAGCATCTTCCTTTAATGACAAGACCCCCCACACAGCGTGTGTGCTAGTTAGACAGGTATTAGATTCTCATACGGTGACAGCCCCGCTTGCTGTACGACGGGAACACAGCAGAGCACTGCCCACCCAATAAAGCCTTCTAACCATTGTACAACACACACAGCTACCACCTTAAATTTGAGGCAACAGACCTGTGCTTTAAAATGAACGCGAGTCTTTCACACACAGACTCTAGAGGCAGAAGTGAATGATGAGGTGAGGGCACAACTTACCCAAGAATTAGGTTCCCACACCAAGTGAGAACTAAGTGTTCTCAAAGTGCCCTGAAAATCTTTAAAGAATATACAAAATCCATGACGTGTTTTCCTATGTCTGCCAGCAATCTAGTCCCAGTGGTGTTAAAAGCTGGCTCTCTTCTGTGCAGATGAGGGACCTGGCTAACGCTGAAAGGACATGTTACATGACTCCTTTTTGGATTTTCTGTGCTCACTGCTAGTGTCACACCAAGTACACAGAGGAGGTAACTCCACTGTCTCTGATCCTCTCTCTCTTTCCTCCCCCTTGGCCCTGACCCCCAGGGATCTGTGACTTTCATGCATCACTAGAAAGTGTGGCATGGTGAGAGGTGGCCATGGCACAGCTGCCTGAGTTTAAATCCAGGCTCTGCTCTTCTACAGCTGTGTGGTCTCAGGCTGTCTTCTCACCCTGTTTGGCCAATACCCTCATCTGGAAAACAGAAGCACTAATATCACCTTCCCAGGGGGTTTTGTTTTGTTTTTCCATTTTTTGAGACAGGGTCTCACTATGTAGTTGAGACTGACCTGGAACTCACTATGTAGCCCAGGCTGGTCTCGAACTCACAGCAACCTTCCTGCCTCAGCCTCCTGAGTGCTGGGATCACAGGAGTGCGCCACCACACCCGGCTCTCCCCAGGTGGTTCTGAGGAGCCAATGAGCTACACCTAGAAAGCACTCAGCACAGGGCCGGCACACAGCACCAGGCTCGAGTGAGGGCAATGGCGTCAGCATGAGGAATTGCGAATGTGGAGGGAACAGGCGCCCCTGCCCTCCAGCACCCAGACAGCACAAAGGAAGGGGAAAAGCACATGGCGCAGGGAAAGCATTCACTCCCAAGAACAAAGGAAAGACTACAGATTCGGGGAAATGGGCAGAAATACCCAAAAGCCATGCACAGCTGGGAAGCAGGGCCCATGCGATAGATAGCACAGAGCCAGATTAAAGACACCAGTCTCACTGGATAAGCAGGTAGAAGGAAGCATAATCTTTTCCTCAATGAAAATCACTTTCTCTTTGATTTTTTTTTATTATTTAAATAATGCATGCCTAATGATTTTGTTTTGAGACAGGGTCTCACTATTTATTCTAGGGTGGCCTTGGATTCACTAGCTAACCTAGTCTGGCCTCAAATTCACAGTGAACCTCCTGCCTCCACCTCCCAAGTGCTAAGATTACTGGGGTGTGTCACCAAGCTTGGCTTACACGCCTACGATAAAAAGGAAAAGCTCTACAGCCAAGTGCACTGGTGGATACAGAGGGGATGGCTAACAAGTAGAAGGCTACAGCTGCTTGAGAGGAGTCACTCCGAAGGTCTCATAGCTCAGCAGAACGGCAATTAGCTGCATATTCCATAGCAGCTAACAGGTTTTGACTGTTCCCAACCACTGGTTAGTGACAGGTGTCTAGGGTGATGGGTATGCTGATTATCCCGATTCGAACCATATGCATTGGACCTGCACTGAATTACTGTACCCCCGAAACAGGTACAATTATGTGTCTATTAAAATAAATATATTTTAGGGCCGGGGATTTAACTCAGTGGTTCGGTGGCCTGCCTTGCAAGTCCAAGGACCCGAGTTCGTTCCCTGGTACCAAAAACAAAACAAAACAATAAAATAAATATATTTTAACAAACAAACCAGAATTAAAGATTTTAAGTTAAAACAAAAAAACCAAATAATTCAGAAAATACATTCTTTTGAGACAACCTTGCATTTGCAAGACAGGCTCGGTGCTCCTGAGCTACATCCTTGGCCTTTTGATTGGTATTTTGATGATCACTCCGACAGGAAGCTACTCGTAGGAGTGAAAAGGACTGGTCAGGGTATAAATGTGAGTCACACCCAGAACAAGGGAAGGACAAAGTTCCTCATACCTAAACTTGGAGGACTACACATTGCCATAGTCACATCAGTACTTTTCTTAGTGGCTCTGCCTCCTCTAACTCCAGCCCTGCTCCTACCAGTGGGAAGATCCCCAGCCACACCAGCAGTTGTGTCCTACTTTCTTCCACAAGGCCTTGCTTCCATCCAGGCAGGCAGGGCGCGCCATCCTGCCTGAAGTCCCTTGGTCCCACCAGGGTTACTGTGTGCCACCCCTTACAACCTTCTACCAGGAGCCAACTTACCCCAGGAGAGATTCTTCCAGCTGAGTTGATGCTTCTTGCATATTCTGAGCAAGTGCTGTCAGAGGGAGTTTTTTCTGGAAGGGAAAAGATACTGGTTTTGTTTTGTTTGTTTTTTCCATTATTGTTTGGACCCTTTCTCAATGACTTTTGTATCACCGTCCACTGATCTCTCCCTCCTGGAAAACTGCGCCGAAAAGAGAGCTGATTCTGGTTCCATTTCTAAGAGTCAGTTCTGTGATTTCATCTCCAGGTCCCAGCTGGGGCTGCTGACTACATGAGACACATTCACCGTCAAGTACCTTGCACCATCAAGTACCTAGCACATAGTACACACTTGGGAAACAGGAGCTGTGGTTCTTCTTGCTCCTGCTGTTATTGTTACTAATTAATCGACCACATATGGTTTATGGGTCACTTATCTGAAATGCCTGGACCAGAAGTGTCAGAGACTGGAGGGTTTGGACTTTGGACCATCTGCCCAGACTTCCCCGGCTGAAGATCCCTGAAAAGTAAAATCTTAAATGCTCCAAATCTGAACACGTCCAAGTGTCATGTCATCACGTCAGCACTCAGGACATGTTCAGAGTACAGAGTGCTCAGGACGGCACACTGAGACAAAGACACTCAGCCGGTACTGTGCTCCTGTTCTCTAGAGGGCTATCATAGGTAAGTACAGGAAAATACTCCTTTTCAAAAATGCTTTTGCTAGGACATTCTTTTCTTTCTTTTAGTAGTGAGACAGGGTCTCGCTATGCAGTCCAGGCTGGCCTTGACCTCATTATGAAGCTCAGGGTGGCCTTGAACTCCTGGCAACTCCCTTGCCTCAGCCTCCTGAATGGTGGGATTACAGGCATGCACCACCACACCCGGTTGCTAGAACATTGTGAAACTGGGTCTTCACTTGGCTATAATCATAAAGTTAGCTTTAAATGTGTAAAAATATCTAGTTAAGGGCTAGGGATTTGGCTCAGTGGTGCTGTCGCCTGCCTCACAAGCACAAGGTACTGAGTTCAATCCCTGATACTGGGGGGGAAAAATCTAGTTAAATATACAGAAAAGTTACTGTAGTATTTTTAAGTAGAAAGCCAATTGTTTTCCTATCTGAGGTCTGTTTCTTAGCCAGCGAGATCACTTAATCTTTGCAGTCAAAGAACTCAGACCCTGGCGAGGGTCAGTGGCCTGGCCAGACACCCTAGGTGAGCAGGACTCGGTCCTGATGGCCTGAGCCCCAGTTCGGTGTCTTTTCACACTGGTTGATGGTTTATCTCAGAACATGGGTAGAGATAGTCTAAAAAAGTAACAAGTGGGTTGGTTGTAACACCATCACCTACTACAAAAGAATGCTTTCAGATCTGCAGCCCCACATGAAACTGGCCTTCCCAGAAGGAATACGTGGTCTACCCTGTCACCACAAAGGGCGCCCTGGGTACACTTGTGCCTGGGCTCTGTGCCATGGACAATGTCTGTGGAAGGGCATCTGAGAAGCTGTTAGCACTGGCGGCTCCAGGCAAGGATGCTGGCTGGGCACCTGGGGAACAAGGGCTATGGGAGCCTTCATTTTATCTTCTATATTTTGACTGTGTAAGTATAAAACCAATTCAAAACAATAAATTAACATTTCAAATAACCCATCTCCCCTCCCTCAGAGATATTTTCAAATAAATAAAATAAGAGGCTCCTCCCCACCTATAAGAAGACCACTCCTGGCTGCCATACTTTTAGACAGGAAGGTATGAGAACAGAGGATGATTTCTATGCTTCAACTATAGCGGTACCTCAGTTCACATATTTAATGCCTTCCACAATTCTGAACTGCAAGCATACATAGTACATGTATGTTTGCAACTTAGTTGCAACCAGAATCATGGGACAATTCTGTGATCAGGCTCACAGACAGACTTAAACTTGTGATGCGAGATAACCCTCTAGGCTGACTTTCAGAAGGAGGTTAAATATAAGACAAGTGCAGTTATGAAGAGAAATACACCTTCAGCCACTCTGAAACTCCCTCAGTCTGTGAGGAAAAATATCACAGTCTATTTGACAAGTGTCCCTCAAGATCCTAGATCACATAGCTTTGCGGTTTGTGTCCTGACCTAAATCCACAATCCTCCTCCTGGTAACATAAACAAGGAGATCCTGCAGAACACACAAGCTCACTAAAAATGCTGACTACAACAAGGAACTCCACAGGGAGGGCTCCAGGCTCCCCACAGGTGAACAGCACTTAAAGTGTAACATCCACGCCAGCTACATAGGAAACAGGTAATGCTAGATCCCACAAGGCCCACAACCAAAGCTCTGCGTGTCAGCGGAGATGCCAGTCAAGAAGAGAGAAGGCCACCAGCTCCACCTCTCCCCTCCAGCTCCTGCCCGTCCCATGTGCAGGCTTCTGGCAAGCCTGCGAGAGCTCCTGCCATGCAGACTGCCGAGACTTTCTCCACAGTGCACGATCTCTCACGGTTACCCACCATGCAGCACTGCCGTGGCCACACTCCTTCCCTCTCCTCAGAGCCCTGTCTTTGGCACTCTGGATTGATGTTGGAAAAGGAAAAGCATGCATTAGGTTTCAGAGACAAGGACCAAGAACCTCTGCTCCTGTGACATGGAATATTCCTGTCAGAGCCACAATTTCCCTCTTGTACAGCTCAGCCATCACCTCCTCCAGGAGGTCACCCCTGATGCCCACTCTCCCCCTTGGTACCTGCTTTGGCTCTCCCATAATATCCTGCACATATTTCATTTACCACATTGTTTTACTATCCATGTGCCCGTATCTCCTCCACCAACCATAAACACTTACATTTCACTTATTTTATGTCCCTAGCACACATACACTGTAAGGGCCTGACAAACTGTTTTTAGTGAATATACGTGACTGCTGGATCACACCTCAAAGCAGAGGATAGCCAGTCAACAGGACACGCCTATGAGAAGGGCACTGGGTGTAGTAGTGGATAGACTACAGTGGGAATGAGAGGACCCAAGCACAGAAAAGCTGATGAGGCAAAACTGGGCCAGATTCAAAGGTAAAGTAATGCAAACAGGCTAGGACTTCATCCCATGCAATGGGAACCAGCTAGTGACCCTCAAAGGGTCACTCTGGGGCATTCTCTTGTATGGAACTAATTCCCCAGGTGCAGTAGCACATTATCATCTTGGTTCCCAGACCTAAGTGCCAGCAGCGTCTCTAGTCCTAATAGCAATCCAAACTGTCTCTCCCAAATAACCCAGGAGTATAATTCTGGTCTCTGTTACAAATCACTGAAGAAGTTGTTTTATGTTGTTTGAGGGTTTTGTTCATTCTATTCTTTTAGGCAGGAGGATAATAGGATTGATTTGTATTTTGGGCAACTGACTCTGGTAGTTAAGCTGAAGACAAATGGGAAAGGAAAGAAACTAGAGGCAGGAAATGCAGCTCAGGAGGTGATTACAACAGTCCATAGATGAAGTAATCCAGCCTTGCATTAAGGCAAATGTGGCAGAGACACAAAAAATTTTAAAAGATATTCATAGAGAAGATCACAGGATTGTTAGTCAGGCAGCTGTGGGAGGGTGGAGGATAAAATGAGATAACCCCATAGTTTCTTATTTGCATAAGAGGAGAGACAAAATTCAAGAGTGCTGGCACAGAAGGAAGAACTACTCATATATGCTAAGATGGACTTCTAAGGTAAGAATGCTCTTGTGTAACAGAAAATGGTTTTGAAGTCACTGGCATAAGCATATGAGTTAGAAGCCAGAAGAAGAGCAGAGGAGGCCTGGAGAATACGACTTGGAGAATGTAGAGAAGCACAGAACCTTACCAGAAGCAGTACAAGGATAAGCAGAAGGGCTGGAGGCATAGCGTGGGGCAGAGCACTAGCCTAGCATGAGTGACCCCAGGATTCTACACCTAGTACCACTCCAGGAAAAAGTAGGCAGAGCAGAAGCCAAGGCAAGACAGTGAAAAAGAATGGTAAGGGCAGAATTAGTGGACTGGGTCTGGTTGTTAGAGCAAGCGGCAAGCATTCCTGGAACTGTAGGCACACACAAATGTTTACTCTGTATATATACAACTGTAGAATCCTAAATATTGTGTGAGGAGGGATAACCCTATTGTCAAGGTGCCCTATAAATGTTTGTAGGAAATACAAAAGGGTAACATAGATACCGGCATGCTACTTTTGCCTCTTGAGACCTTTGGTAACAAGCAAAAATACAGCAAACCCTAGCTTCCCAATAAGTCACTGAAACTGGCACCTTAATATGACAAAGGATCTGAAGGAGGATGCAAGCTCATAAGCTAGGAGCTTTCAAAGGCAAAGACAGAACTGCCTAGTGAGCAGTGTTCTCCTAGTGGCCCTCCCAGAGTCCACCCTTCCTCTCCACAACAGCATGCTCCAGAAAGCCCGTGAGCCACCACCAGGCTCGAGGGCTGGGCCCAGCCAGTTTTCACCCACCAGTGCATCCTTTCTCCTCACCCCCTGCCCACGGTAATTGGGATGGAATGGAAATGTTCCTAAATGCAGTCTGTGTCTCCATATGCCGTGGGAAGAGATTCCTGTCTACTAAGGGCTTGGAAAAGAAGTTTTCTCACTCCAGTAAGAAAAATACCAGAAGAGAGGCTCTACCCTGTTGGACACACACAGGAAGAATGAAGTCCATGGATAATGATAGTGGCCAAACTGCAACCATGAAGGCGCATGACTATGGACAAAGCAGATACTGACAAAGGCATGGGGAGAGAAAGAACGAGACAGACCAAGCTTTACCCCAGGTCCATCCCAATCTGTGACTTTTCGGCTGGCAAGTCAGTAAACAACTTCAGCTTCCTAAGTCAATTTAGAATAGGCTTTCAGATTTTTGCCAAGGGATTCCTGGCACGTTCATTCTCTTAGCACTGACAAACTGTTTACCAGGGCTTTAAAGATACCTGGATAAGATTCAGGGTGAGCAGGCCTTTCAGCCCAGAGGTGTCTAAGTGGGAAAGAATGTCGTGGCCAGGAACTGTCATGAGCATGGGCAGGGATATAAGGCACCAACCCACAGACCAACACTAATGCTGCTTGGGAAAAACCACCCACGCTGGAGGGTGGACAGCCTCATAAAGACACAGGAATGGGGCTGGGCTGCATCCCATACTCACATGTCTCCTCTCAGATTCGGTGCCATGCTGGCCCTGGAAGCACGCAATCAGACGCTTATGGGAATGGTGGCACACGGACCGCACCGCATCCAGGCGCCGCTCAATCTGTCAAGGCCAAGACAAAAGAGCCATCTGTAGGCTGAAGAACAAACTCAGACTCTTCTCTTTGTGGTGTTTTCGGGCAGGTGTGAACATTTTCCAGTAACTTTTTAGCTCTTAGATAGAAAGGGAAATGGTTCCCATCCACCTACAGCAGGGATTCTCACTGCTGACCTTCTGGGTTGGACAATCTGGCGGGGGGGGCTGCGCACTGAGACTTAGCAACATCTCTGGCCCCACCCATCAGATGCCAGCCGCAACCCACTGTCCAAGTTGGGACGACCAAAAATGACTTGACATTATCAAGAGTCTCCAAGAGGGCAAAGTCACCCCTGGATGAGAACCACTGACCTCCCTTATGTTGAGGGGTTTGGTTCTAGCTCCCCTGAAAGCAGAATCTACATGAAGATGGGTAAGAGACAATCTTAACTAACCCTTACTATCAGATTGAGTTGTGGCAGGGCCGGGGATTTAGCTCAGTGGTTTTGCCACCTGCCTTGCAAGCGCAAGGTCTGAATTCGATTCCCCAGTACCCAAAAGGAAAAAACAAACAAAAAAAAACCAGACTGAGTTGTGGCAATCAGTTTACCTAATGTAGTATCAGCAAAGCCCTGGGTCCAATCAAGCAGAACCACAAACGAATGGTCCAGGCCAGATGTACTGCCAAGCGGGAAAGCTACACACACACCCAGAAGCTCTCCTCATCAAATGTGGATGAGCAGAGAGAAGAATCAAAATCAATGTGCCACAATTTCAACTCAAGAACAGTGTTTTAAAAATTGTTGCTTATTAGTTTTGTGTGAGTTTTTGTTTCATTTCTAATATACCTCCAAAGCATAATGGATAGCCAGAGCAGAGAAACACTGGCAGAAGGATGCACACATTATGAGTAGCTTCCCAAAACACTACTGTTAGATATGGCTGTTTATGGCAAAAAGAGCTGCTTGTTACAGGAAGGAATGTTAAAAATGTGTATTCTGATGATTCATGAAGATTCAGAACAAGCCCTGAGGGACGTTTCTATTTTAAAGAAAAGTCAACAAATTCAAAGCAGAATACATTTGACCCCTAAATATTTTACCCCATGAGATGCTTTTTGACTTTTGTGGGCCCCAAGACACCAAGCCCCATCTCCGGGACTCTGAGCTGGCAAGCAAGTTTATAATATGAATGAAGTAGATGCCACATCACCTTCCCCAAATCTTACAGTGGCCAGATTTTAAAGCATTAGAAAACCAACACACATTCTTCATTGGCCACACAAGCAAAACAGGCAAAACAAAACTCCTTAATTCTGATTTCAATTTCCACTAAAAGGTAAATTCTGTAAGGCCAGAAGCCCTGTTGTTTTACAGTGGTGCCTCAGTTCATGAACTTACTTCTTTCCACGATTCTGGTCACAAACCAAATTGGACAAGAACCGTATCAAATTTCTCCATAAGGTCAACACTGAACCTAACAATTGACTTTGATTTGGTTCTCATCCAATTCTGATTGTGATCAAATCATGGAAAGAATTAAGTTTGTGAACCGATGCCTGACTTGTACTTGCTGATTACCCATGTGCCTGGATCCCCATCTATCGTGGGCTCAACAGATATTCACCTACTATTTGTGAATAAATGGGGTACAAATCTATTGAGATCCTATACTAGATATCAGAAAAACTAAGTAAATTCTGGTTCCCACCCTTGTGGGACTCATGGCCTCCTGGGGCAACTCCACACAGGCAAATCATAAGGCAGCCCTTGGAAATGATCAAACAGATCTAAGAAAGAGGCAGAACAAAGAGCAAATCAAGGGAAATTTCACTCAAAAACATACCAGGAGCACACATCTCTTGAAGTGGTCACAGGAAGGCTCCCAATCTCCGCTCTCGGGCTAGCTACAGTGAGTGTTTCCCAGATTTCACTCTATGACCCTAACATCATATTGATACTGTACCCTCACCGAAGAAGAGTGGAAACTGAGGCACAGAGAAGTTAAGCAAATCCCTGAGGCCACAGAGCTGGTCACAGGCAGACGTGGGATTCAAATTCAGAGCTGGGGCTGGGCGTGGTGGTGCATGCCTGTAATCACAGCACTCAGGAGCCTGAGGCAGGAGGACTGCTGTGAGTTCAAGACCAACCTGGGCTACATAGTGAGTTCCAGGTCAGTCTCACTACATAGTGAGACCCTGTCTCAAAAAAACCAAACAAAAAACAAATTCAGAGCTGGGTAGCACAATCAACACCTTTAACCTTGACTCCCTCTTTCCACTCAGAAACAGCAGAAATGAGTGGGAACATATGCTGGAGTTATGACAAAAATCTGTTAGACAATCAGGAGTCTCAGGCTCCAGTGGATTCCTGGACAGCTGTCCCCTGTGTGCCACGAGGACTCTGCCATCCTCCAACTGCCCACGAGGTCCTCAGGCCTGATCTAAGGGCTCCATGATTAATGGGATAATGGGGACCACTGACCTGGGACGTCAGCAAGACCCTGTCTCAAAAAGCCAAACCAAGCAAACAAACAAACAAAACAAACCCTATTACTTAATTTTACAAACATCTCAGTCCTCAAAAAACAAACCTTAAAACTAAACAAACAACAAAAGAATAAAAAGTGCTCTTAATAATCAATTGAGATAGAGTTGGGCATGGTGGCAAGGCCAAAGCAAGAGGATCACAAGTTTGAGCCCAGCCTAAGCAACTCAGTGATATCCTGTCTTAAAATTGTAAAAAGAGGGCTGGGAATGTAGCTTAGTGTGAAGGTCCTGGATTCAGTTCCTAGCACCTCAAAAAAAAAAAAAAATCAATTGGGCTGGGAGTGTAACTTAGTGGCAGAGCACAGGCTTAGCATGTGCAAGACCTTGGGTTCAATCACCAACACCAAAGAATAAACAAACAAAATCAATTAGCCCTCCACATTTATGGACTCCATATACACACACTTAGCCAACCATGGATCAAAACATTCAAGAAACAAAAGTGCATCTGTACTTAGCATACAGACTTTTTTCCTTGTTATTAGTTCCAAAACAATACAACAGAACAACATTTACCTACCTTGTAGGATTGTAAGAAACCTAAAGACAATTTACAGTATACAAAAGGATGTGCCTAGGTTGTATTCTAACACACACCCATTTTATATAACAGATAAGCATCCACAAATTTTGGTATTCATGGGGTGGAGGTGGGAGTCCTAGAACCAAGTTGCCCACAGAGAGTAAGAAAAAAAGTCTATCTACAGGCAGCTGTCATAATTTAGAAGGACATTCTGGTGTGATATGGCAGAAGCAGCATTTTCCTGAGTAACTTTCTGACACAGAGGGGACACAGAGTCACGCAGGAGTGGGCCTCTGGCCCTCAGGGACTCACATGAGCAGACCTGCACAGGTGATTTACTCTTCCCTAAGGATCCTACTGTGGGTGGGGATGGGGTCGGGTGAAGGAGTGTGAAGTGTCAGAATTTTCTAGAATTTCAGCTCAAAGTTAGGAAACCTGTGGACAGGAAGGATGACGTGGCCCTGGCCCCAGCAGGAGCAGGAGGAAGGTGTCTAGGATGCTGATCTGAGGCACTCCAGGTCAGATCTGGGTACTGGGGTGGCAAAGCTATGGTACACGTGCCACAGCGGGCTGTTTGTACCACTGAGCTCTAAAAGACGCACCATCACTGACCTAAGCCCTCAGGACCAGACAGCCCACAGCAGGGGGAGCCACTGTGCACAAAGGAGTAGGAAGTCACAGCCCCAGGATGGAGCTTCAGCTGGCAGGGTCTAACCCTCCAGGGTGCCATCCCAGCAGTGATCATCTCTGCCTACTCAGGACCCACATGAGCACCAAGCCAGGGCACTGACCAGGCCCCTCCGACCCAGCACCTGGCACTTGAAAGCAGAGCTAGCTCCATCTGGACTTCATAACGTGACACCACTGTTTCAGATCCCTTTTCTTTCACCTCACCACTGCTCTTTCCTGCTCAAACCATGCTACTTAATATGATTCTAGCTGGGGATTTGGCTCAATGGTTCCGCCGCCTGCCTCGCAAGTGAAAGGACCCAAAATTTGATCCCTGGTACCAAAATATAATAAAATAAAATAATTCCATTGTAGTTTAAATACACATAGACACAGACACACAACTGTCTCTCTCTCTCTCTTTAATTTTCAAGTCATTAAAAAAAATTTTTTTTGTCTTGTGCTGGGGTTTGAACCCAGGGCTTCATGTATATTGTGTGTGCGAAGCACATGTTCTACCACTGAGCTACATCTTCAGCCCTGCATTTTGTTTTTACTTCATATCTTTTCACAAACCATTTTAAGAAAACTTTATTTTGTTACCTGTAGCAGATCTTCACTGAGGACTTCTGTTTTCTCAGCTCTGTGGGGGGGAAAATAACAAGTTCAGAATCAGAAACACAGGAATGAAAAGTAACTGATAACACTTAAGAATTCTTAGCCTGAAGTTTAAAACCGAGTTGGCAGAAATGGACTGTGGGGTGGGAGGTGGGGGGTCACCATTTACATCAGAGGGCCATTTAAGCAAAACCACAGAAAAACAAAAACCCGCAGGGAATAGCAACCCAACACCGGAATGTCACAAGACCAGGGGCTGTGGTTCTCAACCTTGAGCAGGGGAAAATCTCATGGGGTGCAGTGACAATGTCACTTCCCAGGTAGATGCACAGAGAACTGTATTCAGAGGATCCTATTCTAATTCAATAATCGGGAGTAAGATCCAAACCTCTCCCCACCCAGACTTCCTTTGCAGGACAGCTGTCACAGATCATGCTTTGAGAAAAGACTTCTCTCTAAAAGCTTAACTTTCAGTTCTTAAAATGACCACTTCCACGTTTCACAGCCTTAGTGAAGCACACTTATCATAAATCTAGAACAGTACACAAAGTCTAGACTCACGAGCACAGTAACAATTGAGTACTCCCTCTTTCAGATTTCTCCCTATTTTTAACTTTAGAATGAAAGTGTTTTCACAATTTTTCCTTTGCTCTGCTTACATTATTACTGCTAACCACCAAACTTTTCAGAAAATCAGGATGGTGCCCAGCAATCAGACAAGGGGCATTCTCTTTTCTTTTCCTTGAGCTACAAGTCTGACATACACACACACCCCCACCGCCGCCTTTTTATTTTTTTCACTTTTAAAATTTTGGGGCAGAGGTTCACTAAACTGCCCAGGCTAGGCTTGAACTTGTGATCCTCCTGCCTCAGATCCCACAGTGCTGAGATTACAGGGGTGCACCTGACTAAAAGAAGGGCATTTTAAGCCACTGGAGTCTTAGTTGCAAGACTATAATAATTTTTTAAGACTACTATAATTTGGTCCTGGATTGTTCCTCAAAGGCCCATATGTTAAAGGTTTGGTTGTCAACCTGTGGCATTACCAGGAGATAGAGGAAATTTAACAAGTAAGGCCTAATCGAGGAAGTTAGGTAAGAGAAGGCATGCCTGTAAAGAGGATACTGGGACTCTGGCCCTTCCTGTTTCTGTCTTTCTGTCTCTCTAAATCTCTCTCCCTCCCTCCCCACCTCTGTTTCCAGCTACCATGAGGTTAACAAGACTCCTTTACAATGTATATACCCACCATGATGTACTATACCACTGAAGGCCAAAAGTAACAGGACCAAGAAGCAATGGACTGAAACCTTTAAAGCCAAGAGTTCAAATAAATCTTTCCTCCTAAGCTGCTTTTTTTCAGGTATTGCTTCACTGTGATGGAAAGCTCACTAGCATAAAAGACTTTTCTCTGCAGTTCAGAAGGGCTGTGTCACTGTCATTCATAATATCCCCAAATTATTACAGTCCATGTGCCATTTTGGACTTCTGATTCAATTAGTGATTTAAGCCATGTCTTCTAACATTCCTACCAAATTCCCATGGAAATAAACAAGGAAATTTTTAAGGGGCAATAAGCTGACGAAAATGATTATTTATAAAAATCTTCCAGGAAGATGGTGGAGTGGTGAACAGCAGAGAAATAGCCTCTCTGAGATTTGGTGTCCAGACACTGGAATACAGCAACATGAAGAGAAGGAGGGAAGTGGGTCCCCGGGACACAGCAAGGATCTGAACTGAAGCCCACAGGGAAAATGGACAGACTTCAATGGAGGGGGACGTGGCAAGTGACACTTTCTCCCTGAACCCTGACTCACTGTGTGGGAAGGGTGGCTCAAAGCTGCACACTACTGGTGATCCCAGAGGCCTGCACAGAGAAACACACCAGTGGAACAGAGCAGTGGATGCAGCAGACTGCAGTGGCTGGTGAGTTATTCAGGTTCAGACATCCCCCAGGATAGGGCGATTGGCTGATAGCCATCTTAAGACAGGGGGCAACTGAGCTCAGAAATCAGAGCAGCTGTGGACTGGCTCCATCAGGATGAGGCAGAACCAAATTTAAGTCAGCAGAAGGGCAAGGAGCCAAGTTAAAGCTTGCAGAGAGCCCCAAGTTCAAGCTGGCAGGAGACACATGGAGTGTTTCAGGCTGACAAATGGGGTTCCAGCCTCACAGCCAGAAACCAGCCTGAGCTTCACAACTAATGGCTTGCTGGGATTATCCACCACCCTGCCATAAATCTTTAGCTGGCTTGTTGGGATTAATCAACATGGATCTGGGCTCTGTGGGTCTAATTTTTCTGCCAGTGACAGCAGAGACATGCCTTGAAGTGGACATTTTTTTTTCTTTTTTTCCTTTTCTTGTTTTTGTTTTGTTTTGTTTTGTTTTTTGTTTTTTTTTTTTTTTTTTTTTTTTTTTTTTCTTTTTTTCCTTTTCTTGTTTTTGTTTTGTTTTGTTTTGTTTTTTGTTTTTTTTTTTTTTGGTATGTTCTTATTTTTATATGTGAGAATATTGCTTTTAGTTTTTTTTTTTACTCTTTTCTGTTCCTATTTTTATTTCTTCCTCTTTCCCTCCTGTCTTCTTCTTCAGTTCCCCAAAGTTTGCATAATCTTCCTTTGTCCTCCAGCCTTGCATCTAATCTCTTCCTCTTCTGTTTCTCTATTTTTCCCCCTAAACCATTTCAAATTATCTCCCTTGAGGGTAAAGTCACCATACTGAGGGCATATTTACTGTATACAGTTTTCTGGTTTGTGTTAGATTTTGTTATATAACCACAAATCTAGTTCATACTGTTAAAGGTGGCAAATCAATAGTTACCACAGTTTATCATTTTATAGGCTGGGTTTGATGCTATAGTTACTGTTGATTGTACCATTTTAGCCAAGGTGACATAATTGTTCTAATCAGTTGTTCTTTCTGGTACGCCAAGATGGAGATTGCCTATGGGTCATAAATAATACTATAGGCCAGTGCCAAAGAATCAGAAGGTAGGCTAAATAGGCAACAACTTCTCATCCCCAATAAATTGAACAGGCTTGATCTTGCAACAGACTCAAAATCCAGATATACTTTTGGAAGACATCTCTGAGAAGTAGTCATTTCCTAAGTGTTCTAAATACTAGCACTAAAGCTACTTGCCATATGCAATTTACAAACATCTACCCAGGAATTAAACTTTTTAAAACACAGAAAATGGAAGACATATAAGCAAGACGCAATCTCAAATTTGCTGCTCACCACAGGCAAACCCAGGGAGCAATGAAGTGTAACAATTTGTAACCCAATCCCAGGACTCTCTGAAGTGGTAAGAGTGGAAGTAACAAAGCAGATGAATGAAGCTCTAGAAAAAAATCAAATCAGAAACGGTTTCTCAGATAACTACAGAGATGATGACCATAATGAAAGACATGATCACTGATTCTACAGCAGATACAGATAAAAAAAAAAAAATAGAGAAGCTTAGGAAAATGATGGTAGCCACTGACATCCAACACAGAAAAGAAATGGTTTCTTTTTTTTTTTTTTTGATACTGGGGACTGAACTCAGGACCTTGCACTTGTGAGGCAGGTGGTGGCTAAATCCACTGAGCTAAATCCCTGGCCCTGGAGTTTGTGGATTCTTTTTTTTTTTTTTTTGAAAGAAATGGAATCCATGAAACAGACTCAAATAGATATCCAGGAGATTAAAAATTCTATTGAAAGTATATGCAACAGAATGAGCCAAAGTGAGGACAGAATATGATGACAGGATTGCAGCTAATGATCATGAAAAGAAAGATGTCTTCAAACTATCAAGGAACCATGAAAAAACAATCCAACAGCTGCTAGATGAAGCAAAGAATAACATAAGGTTAACTGGAGTCAATGAAAAAGAAGGAAATAGTGCAAACAACATTAAAAAACATGTTCACAGAAGTAATGGCATAAAACTTCCCAAGCAAGGAAAAAAATTTGACATACAGATAAGCGAGGCTTATAGAATCCCAATTAGCCATAATCTACACCAAAGTATATAATAGACATTTACATTGAAAACTACAATACTCTGAGAAAGGAGATTGAAGAGGATATCAGAAAATGGAAAGACACCCTTTGCTTTTGAGAAGAACCAACATAGTAAAAATGGCCACACTTCCAAAATTGTTATACAGATTTAATGCAATCCCAATCAAACTACCAATAGCATAACTCATAGAATTAGAGAAAACAATCCTAAAATTCACTTGGAACCAAAAGAGGCTCAGAATAACAAAAACAATTTGCAGTAACAAAGACAAGGTAGGAGGCATCACAATCCCCAACTTGAAATTATACTACAAAGCTACTCTGATAAAAATAGCATGGTACTGGCAAAAAACAAAAAACTGAGGATCAGTGGAACACATCAGAAAATGTAGAAACAACTCCAAACACACTCAGCCACCTTATCTTTGACAAAGGGGCCAAGCACCTTCGCTGAAAGAAAGCCTCTTTAATAAATGGTGCTGGAAAAACTGTCTTTCCACAAAGCAAAGATTAAAACTAGACCCAAATCTTTCACCATGCACTGAACTAAAATAAAAATAGATCAAATATATAAATATGGAAACAGAAACACTAAATCTCCTGGAAGACAGAATAGGCAGAATCCTTGAGGACACAGGAGTAGGCAGACTGTATGAAAACAAAACTTCAATCGTACAGGTAATATAAAGAATCAACAACTGGGATCTCATGTTGCCAAAAAGCTTTTGCACAACCTGACATAAGCTTCATCCCTGTATCCCCTTACCAATAAGTAGCCTCATTCCTCCTCTAGCAAAACACCAGCACTGGTTGTCTCACTTTTGCTTTATCTTCTCTAACCAGGACCCAAAAACCTGCACAGGCTCCTGTATCCCTAAGAGAATATACTTCAACTCTGAAACCTCTCCCTTCTATGAATATGGAGAAAAATGTCTGAGACTTCGCTTCATCCCTGTATCCCCTTACCAATAAGTAGCCTCATTCCTCCTCTAGCAAAACACCAGCACTGGTTGTCTCACTTTTGCTTTATCTTCTCTAACCAGGACCCAAAAACCTGCACAGGCTCCTGTATCCCTAAGAGAATATACTTCAACTCTGAAACCTCTCCCTTCTATGAATATGGAGAAAAATGTCTGAGACTTCTTAAAACTTTTAAAAATGGGCACCTGAAATAAAAAGACACTCCTGAAATGAAGATTTAGAAACGGCAAATAGCCAGGCGTGGTGGCACATGCTTGTAATCCCAGCACTTGGGAGGCTGAGGCAGGAGGATCTCTGTGAGTTTGAGATCAGCCTGGGCTACATAGTGAGTTCCAGGTCAGTCTCAAAAACATAGTGAGACCCTGTCTCAACATCGCCCCCCAAAAATGGCAAATAAATATATGAGAAAATGTTCAACATCACTGATTATCTGAGAGATACAAATTAAAACAACACTGACTCTCACTTCAGAAGAATGGCTACTATCAAGAAATCAACTAATAACAAATGTTGGAGGGGCTATGGGAAAAGGAAGCCTTCTCCACTTTTAGCGGGAGTATAGACTGGTGCAACCACTATGGAAATCAATGTAGAGATTCCTCAAAAAACTAAACCTGGAGGTTCCATTTGACCTAGCTATTCTCTTTCTTGGAATCTTCCTGAAAGAATTAAAAGCATCATACCACAGCAATATATGCACACTCATGTTTAGAGTGGCACACTTTGTAACAGCTAGATCTTGGAAACAGCGCAAATGCCTATCAGGCAACAAATGGATAAAGAAGATGTGGAGTTTTTTTATACAATGAAGTACTGCTTTGCCATAAATAAGGATAAGCTTGAAACATTTCTACTAAATGGATACACCTTAAGAACATACTCTTCTTTTGTTTTGTTTTGTTTTTTGAGACAGGGTCTCACTATGTAGTTGAGACTGACTTGGAACTCACTATGTAGCCCAGGCTGGTCTTGAACTCACAGCGATCTTCCTGCCTCAGCCTCCTACGTGCTGGGATTACAGGCGTGCGTCACCACACTGGGCTTTAAGACCATACTCTTAAGTGAGATAAATTGGACACACATATTTACTGCATTGTTTCTCAGGTGTGAGAAACCGAAAATGGAAATAAGGACCAAAATGTATAACAGATATTGGGAAATGAGAAGAAAATGTTCAAATGAGAAGGGGAACAAGGGAAGGAGGAGGAGGAAAGAAAAGAAAGGACAAGGAAGAATAAACTGGAAACATTTATTTTGTAAATAAGGAGGGGAAAAAGGTTCAGGGTGGGAGCAAGATATATCATGTACAAGTACAAATTCCCTATGATGAATGTTGTCACTGTGTATATCTAAAATAAAATAAAGGTTTTGCTTTTAAAAAAATGACCAAACAGGAATGCACTCTCACACACATGCACACAAAACAAAACAAAAATAAACTAAAGCTCTGAATAAAGAGAGGAGCTGGGGAAGTAGGGGCAAAATGAACTAGAAAATCTGATCTTTTTATAAACTATATGGCAGAATGCAGGGCCATATGACCTAGGCCATAAACCAATGAAAAACAAGGAAAAGCTGTTTGCTCAAAAAGAAAATTAGACCTGCTAAAATGACTCCAAAACACAAAGCTAAGAGCAGCACTAGCTGCAGGCAAGGTGAAGTACCTTAGGGCACCCCTCCCACCCACTCTCAGGGTAATGGCATGTCTGGGCATTGCCACAGAGGATTCCAAAACCAGCTGTCACTGCAGTGTCCCAGTTAACCTGCAGTTGCCTACAGGAGTAGCTCACCCACCAGTTTCTGCAGGAAACTGACTCTGATCTGATCCAAATACCTCCTAAAACCAGAACATCAGAGCCTATGGACAAAGTCAAGGCCTAGCTTCCAGAGGTAGCCAATTCTTACTCCATGAACACATTCTCCCAGCAGCAGGTCAAAATATGCCACATACTCTTGCTTGGCACACATGGTGTCAGGCATTGCTGAAGTACCAAACACTGGCAGTGACACCCGCTACGGAGGTGGAGCAGGGGCCCAGCTCAGTAGGAGCCCAAACAAGGGGTCTCAAAAGGAAACCTGAGAGTCAGCCTCATGGCCACACCTGGCATGTGCTCACCATAACTTCATCCCTCTATCCCCTTACCAATAAGTAGCCTCATTCCTCCTCTACCAAAACACCAGCACTGGGTTGTCTCGCTTTTGCTTTATCTTCCCTAGCCAGGACCCAAAAATCTGCACAGGCTTCTGTACCCCTAACAGAATATACTTCAACTCTGAAACCTCTCCCTCCTATGAATATGGAGAAAAATGTCTGAGACTTCTTAACCTTTTCACACATTCCAAAGAGGCAACCTGAGAATCAGAGTATGTCACAAATGGTTTTTTTTTTTAAATAATAATCAGAAAAAAACTTGCTTACAATCATACTGTGGACTATGAACAGGCATGGAATAGTCAGTAATAGCATGGTGGTGTGCTAGAGTTGGCCGAAGAGAACCAGCTGTGCTCATCTCTTCCCAGAAACTTGTTCAGTAACCTCACACTAGTAACTTGAAATTTAAAAAATTCAAGGGCTATGAGTTATAGCTCAGTGGCAGAGCACTTGCCTGGCATGCATGAGGCCCTGGGTTTGATCTTCAGCATCACCAAAATAATAATAATAATAATAACAACAACAACAACAAAAACAATTTAAATGACAGACTTTTAAGGCACTTCACCTGGAAGGTATTAGAGAGTGAAAGGTATATTCAATGTATTAAGCTAAATTAAGTATTAGCACACTGCTTAAAAATAAATTTGTCCTATGTTTTTGCTTTTGTGTAAATTCCACATTAAGTTAATTAATTTTAGGAAAAGATCCAATGTGTCTTCTTAATCAGATTTTAAGGTTCACTGAAATTAAAAATGACCTGTAATCAGGAAAGATTACTTTTAACTGATGAATTGTGATTGCAGAAGGTAATCTACAAATGTGGGTGCTTCCCTCACATATAGACTCTTCTGCTAGCCTGTGGGGTCTCTACCTTAACTGTAGAAAACCACTACTCTTCCTACCACCCCAGAATGTGCTCCAAATAACCAGCCCTCCCGCTTTGCGGTGTCTAGTCCAAGGGCTTCTCTATGCTGAGTTATTTTTAAGGTGTTCATCTTTACCAGAGATGCAAAAATTTACCTAAGCAAAGGCCAGCAATTATTCAGAATGCTTGCCAAGGTGCTCATTCAATAGGCACATAAATTAGCCATTAAAAACTTGCTCGTTTTTCCTAAGATATATTTTTTAAGTTATGGTATTTCCCCTGCCAAGTATGTATAAGGTGTCATCTTTGATGAGCTGCCATTGTTTTCTTAAATTCAACGATGGGGATAACAGATTGAATTTATAAGGTACCTAAAGGGTCAGATGGGTGGGCACAGTGATCCAATAATAAAAATGCTTGCTAAATCAGATTGTTTTAGATCAAGCGTTTTGTGGCACAGATCTAAACTTTGTGCTTTGTCAGAGCCTTCTTTGTGTCCAATGTTCTGTGCTGGAAAATACACTCCAGTGTTTCCTGTCTGTAACTGGAAAAACAATACAAATCAGGAAGGAACTTCCCACTCGCCATGTTACTCTGGATTTGTTTTTTCCTATGCGAGCCACTCTGCAATTTTCACTAGTCATTCCAACAAGGCTTATATCAGGCAGGGTTATTAATTAATTTTTTGCTAAACAAGCATAAGATTTCTCCTCCCAATTCCCAAAGCCTCAAAGCAGCATTGTGACAAAGTGTGATGTCCTACCTTCCTGCTGTGGCTGACAGGGTAGTTCACTCAGTCCGCTTACTGGGCAAAGAGAAAACAAAAATATTCCCAGCCTGAAATAGTACCTTTATCAAAAAGAAAACGCTCAGAGGATGGCACAGTGTCAAAGGAAAATTTCCAATCGACCTGACAATTTCCACCTCTGGTCACAAGCTGGTTTCTGGCAGACTTACTGCTACCACTACAACCAAATGCCAAATTCCACTATGGCGAACTGTTGTGCTGTTTCCCAGAATACCACACACATACACCTTCATAAAATATCTATTACAGGAGACGTGGACTTCCATGTCAGATACAGAAATGCACAAGCCCACACTGTCAGTCGGGCTGTGCTCCTCCAAACAGGGAGCACTGCTGACCTCCCTCCAGCAGTGGGTTCCCGGGGCTGATGTCAGATCTCCAGTCATCCTCCTCCAGCACCTCGCTTGGCACCTGCCTGCCACACATTACACAGTGAGTGAATGGATGGATGGCTACCACAATGATAAGTGAAAGATTTGAAGACTGAACTTTTACCTCAAAAGAGGTAGTAACAAAATAAAATCAATAAAACTAAACAGAAAAGCAGCCACAGGTATAAAGAATTGTCTTCCACAATAAAACACACAATGACCAAAACTGAACTGTTACTGCCTTTCAAAGTTAATCTTTTTTTAAGCCGGGTGTGGTGGCACATGCTTGTAATCCCAGCTTTCAGGAAGCTGAGGCAGGACAATCACAACAGGTTTGAGGTCAGCCTGGGATACCCAGTGAGTTCAAAACAACAAAAAAAATTCCCAAAATTAATCTTTAAAATTTGGGGGAAAACTCACGATAAGTATTATATATATTACTATTGATTTTTAAATTTTGTGTTAAAAAGGGAATAAAAGCCATCCCTCCACATTTCAAACCCCATATTCCAGAGGGATTACTGCTTCTAAATTTAAACTAGTGATTGTCAACTGCAGGCCTGGACTGTCTGGAAGCATTTTAGGCTGTCCTCATGGAAGGTATCTGATGAGCAGAGGCCAGTATGATACCAAGTGTCCCAAGTGTACACGTTCCTCTCTTTAAATAAAGAATTATGTGGCCTTGTGTTGGTTTCCCTTTGCTGCTGTAACAAATTACCACAAGTTTGGTGGCATAAAAATGTATTATCTTAACATTCTGGAGGCCAGAGGGCTAAAATCAAGATGCCAGCATAGCTGGATTCCTTTCTGGACACTAGGGGAGAATCCATTTCCTTCCTTCTGAGCTTCTAGAATGCCCACATTCCTTGGCCCTCTTTCCTGCACTGTCAAAGCCAGCAACCTGCTCTCTGTGCCTCTCTTCCCATTACAGCTTCTTTTAATGGACTCTGACCTTCCTCCACTCTCAAGGGTCTTTCTTACTACACTGGGTCTACTTGGACGGGCAACTTTAATTTCATCTCCACCTCAACTCTCCTTTGCCATGTCACCCATTCTCAGGCTCGGGTAATTAAGATGCAGATTTCAGGAGGGGGAGCACCATTCTGCCTGTTACAGGTTCTAAATGTCAACAAGGCCAGAGCCGAAAAACTCCTTTCAATGACACATTTACACACATATGGACACACACATACACACATCACAGGCACACAAGGTACAGAGACACATGTGAGGGACATCCTTATAGGTCAGAACACGGATCCAGGACTTCACCTCAATGTTGCTATGCTGCACAGTAACCCATCGTGTAGATGTCATCCCTCTATTTACACAAATTAACCTCAACTGTACGAATCAAGGAAGCACCAATCTCTTGTCAGATCTATTCCAACAGCAGACTGAAGACAAGGTGCAAGGGTCCACCATCCATCCATGGCCGCCAGCCTTCACAATGGCCAAGGACAATGTTTGCTGATGCTTGCTATTACCTACCCCAGACGGACACTTTCATTCTTACACCACCCTCTGAGGTGGGAGCTACTATTACCCCATGCTGGGTAAATGAGGGTCTTAGAGGTGATGTGCCTGGGACCAAGCAACCAGTAAAAGGGATTCTGGGATTCAAACTTGGAGCACCCCACTATGGGGTCCCAACACAGAGTTTATTTATCCCTGAGGACAGCAAACTGTACCTGCAAGCTAAATCCAGCTCATGCCCCATTTCTGTGTGACAAGGGAGGTTAAACAGGATTCATTTTTCAATAGTTAGGGGGGAAAGGCGTGTTTTGTAGCACATGAAAATTATATGAAATTCAAATGCCAGATATACAAAGTTTTACTAGAACACAGCCATGCTCACTTGCTGATGTTACTATCTACGGCTGCTTTCAGGCCAGCAAGGCAGAGTTGAGTTAATGTGACAGTGGCCTGGCATGAAGAACTCCGAGTATTCATGATCAGGCCTCTTACAGAAAATGCCCTACACGGGTGATTCTCACCGGAGGTGGTGGAACCTGGCGAGCTAGCTTTCCAGAATCACTCTGAGGACTGGGATGTGAGGTTGGTCTGGGGTGGATTTTTTGTTTGTTAACATTCTGCCACATGAAAAAGCTGCCAAGATGAATTGGGTGGCTGACCCTGACCACGTGGTCCCAGTGAGGAGGCACAGACCAGTGCTGGTAAAACCGGTGACAGAAATCAGAAAATACACCTCCCCTCTACCTACCCAAGTCCATAGGATGTCCATTCCCGCGCAGAACACTGACACACTACACTTACTATTTTCTTTCTGGCCTTTACTCACAAACATTTCAGGACAAGCTCTAATAAACACAAATAATAAATATTTCAGGCCTGCAGACCAAAGCATCTCTACGTAAGTACTCAGCTCTGCCTCTGCAGCAAAAAAGCAATCACAGACAACATCGATGAAAGAACCTGATGTGTTCTAATCAAACCTCATGAACACTGAAATTTGAATTTCACCTAATTTTCAAGTGTCATGAAATATTACTACTCATTTTTTCCAAACATTTTAAAATGAAAAAACCATTCTGAGCCCATGGCATCTGGATTTTGCCCACAGGCCAGAGTATGCTGACCCTGATCTATGTACTAGTTAAATACCTTTTCCCAAGAAATGTCAATCCTCCTTAATCACTTCCAAAATCCAAATTCTTTTCTTGAGGGGAATTTCTGTATTTGGCCAGCCAGCCCTTCAGAGACTGAGAGATATTAGCTTTTTAAAAAGTTTACCAAACTGCTCCTTTTCAGTTCTTTCAGCCATCTTAGATCTCAAACTGGAACTCATGTTTCTAGCGCCCAGGGCCTCTCCCCCTGGGGACGACAAACATGTGGCTAGGGCCCCAGTAACAATATCAAACTTCAAGGGCTCCCTGTGCCCTGGAGATCACAATGCCATCGTTCTGTGGTTTATAGATTTCATACAAGATTATAGTTCTGCTGGTTTTTGTACTTCCACATTCACTTTGATTTGAAATTAGAATTTTTACAAAATGAGGCACTGAGAAAATTTTTAATAATCTGACTTTAAACGCTGGTTATCTGGAAATATCTAAATGTATTTCTGAGGAGTAAGATAACCCATGACTGATGATGTAATCTCAGCACTGTACACAGACTACATTGCTGCATGGTATAATTTGCATTCACGGTAAATTACAATGACCAGACTCACAGCTAAGTACATTTCATCCTGCCGGGAATCCAATATTGTGTAACAGTGTCATCTCCACGTTACAAGTGTTCCAAAATCCACTGGAGCCTTTGTGCTGAGCAGGTGCAGTCATTTCATTTTATAGTGCACCAGGGGACTGCTGAGTGGCTGTTTTATCTCAGGAGATCAGCTAAGAAGGAAGCCGAAATCTACCTAATTGGATTTTAAAAATAAAGGACCTTCTGATACTTTATACATGGAACAATTTGTCACACATTCCACAAAGTAGTTTAGAAAGTCTTAAAGAGTTTACAGAACTCTAGAGGAATAGTATTAGGAAAAAAAATGAGTGTTGTTCCCATACATAAGACATAAAAGAAAAAAAGATATCTGAGAGAGGAAAATGATCAAATAGAAAATATTTTAGCAATGGGATGGGGAAAACAGATCTAATAGTTCTGCACTCTGAACTATTTCCCCACACGATGGGATTCTGCTCATATTCCGTACTTACAGCTTCTCTGAGACAGGGTTATAATGTTTATCTTTTACCTTAAAAGACAGTAAGAAAACCCTTATCAAACTTAATCTTCATAATATTATTTGAATTCCAATATATGACTAAGATGAAGAATTATGTTTTACAAGGAAGTGAACAGCACTTTATCGTTTTCCTACATGTGGAAGCTTATCCACGAAGCTTTCTGTTTGGTCATTTGGCTTCCTTTCCCCTCTGGCACGTGAAACAGAATCTGTCTTCCAACCCTGCTCCAATCACGTGACTGAAGTCTCAACGCCCCACCAACAATTCCTGCTTATGGCAAAGACTGAGGAAACTTCTCGGGACAACCACACTTGGCGCCTTCCTTCAATGGTCTCTCAGGGGACTTCCCAGGACCTCATTTCCCGGCAGACTTCAGTCGCTTACACTACCTTCTGGGACCTGGAGGTGCTTCAGTTTATTCAAAATTTATTTAAGCAGTCAAAAACAGGTGGGAAATATTTTGCAAGCTGGCACTCTGCAGACAGTACATTCAGAGTCTACATCTAGGGGAGATTACAGAAAGGGGCCTAGCTTATCATCGTGGTGAGGCAACACAAAAGGCCAGGAGGAGCTGAAAAGCCACAACTACACCAAGTGACAAGGTGAGCACAGGGCTAAGGGGCTGAATGCTTGCCTATCAAGTGAGGGCGCCCTGATTCAACCCCCCGCCCCCCATCATCACTCTCCCCCTAAAAGAAGAAACAAGGGACAAAGACAAGGCCACAAGTCAGGTGCTCAGCTCTGCACAACTGGGCTGACAGTGTGGTTCCCATCGACGGGTAGGCAATAGAACCTTGAGACAGGTTCTCCCTAACCCAGCACACCTTGCCACTCGTAAATGTATTCCCATAAAAGCAGGTTATAAATGATCATTAAGTTCTCAGTGCAGCTAACAAGGTCCTAATTAGCTCAGAGCTTAACAAAAAAATCAGCCTTGGTAGTTAGGCAACTGCTGTTTTCCTGAGCCACTCTGAACCTAGGAAACAGTAATGAAAAAAACCCAAGAGGAAACTGTGGCTCTCAACCTTGGCTATTCATCGTGTTCCTGGGAGCTGGGGAAAATCTATGCAATGTATATATGTACTATAGTAATTCCCAAGATGAGTGTAATTACTGCGTCACACTGAGTCACAGGCTATGGAAGAGCTACGAGTTAGGGCTCTAGAGTCAGACAGACCTGACTCTGAGGCCAGGGCATCACTAGTGAGCTGCAAGCGGGAGCCTCCATTGCTCCTTTATAAAATGGGAGCGATCGTAGCTACAAGATGTAAATAACAATGCCATCTCCAGGGTAGTTGTTTAGAAACATAATCCTATTCATCATTTCTCTAATTTACCACACTCCCTGGTACCTAGCAAGGACTCACCGGATTTAGCTACTCTGAGAGGTCCAACAAAGATAAAATCTTATTTAAGAATGACCTTTCCTCAGTACAGACATCAGGCTGTTCTAGCTTCTCTCTCTCGAAGAAGAAGTTCCTGTTAAGCCCTGATCACACAAAGACAAAAAGCCATATACAACTTATGGTAGGAACACGGCAGGCTGTTAAGTTAGAACAAAGGGTTGTTTGTGATAATGCCATTGGAATGGAGGCCACTAAAGAGGCACACCATAAGCAGAAACTTCGAGACAGAATCCGTGGTGCATTTGCAAAGCTCTCCATCAAAGGATCAAAGTCTTAAACTGCTGTGCATCACTGCTGGTAAGGAGGCTGTGAAAACGCAGGCACCAGCAGTTCCCATGCGGGGGCTCGCAGGGCCCCGAGTCAGTCTGTAATCATAAGCACCCATTCCAGAATGATTTGCTACAAGGCTTTCTAGAGCTTAGATCTTCCTTCATTCATTCACCTAGTATTTATGGTGTTCTAACTAAATGTTGAGAAGAGACAGTTAAAAAAGAAGAGAAATGAGTCAGTTCCCACCCTTGAGAAGCTCCCAGGAAAGGCATAAATGTAAACAACCTTGTTCAAAGTTTCAGGGACACAAGTGGTAATGGTCTGTGTAGCCAGGAAAGGCTTCCCAGGGAAGCGGTCCCAAGTCTTCAGATGAGTCAGGACAACTAAACGGATGAGCAGAGGGGAGCTGGCTACACAGAAGTTTTGCCTGCTAAGGACCTAGGTCTGATGGGGAGTGCTGATGGGTTTGCAGTAATGGAGAGTGTGAAGTTTTTGAATAAAAATTCGAACAGCAGCACATGGCTGGGGGTAAGGTGATCACTTGGAGGCCTCTGCAGCTGTCCAGGCACAGAGAAGGACAAAGACCCAGAGTTCTAACTCTACCCTGGCCAAAGATATGCAGCTATTTGAAAAGAAAGAGTACAGCACAATTACTGACTATAAATTGTCAATGTGAAAAATCCTTCAGAAAGTACCAGGAATATTTATAAAATATAAAGTTACTCTCTGGTCAAGAAATTAATCAAGCACAGAACTGGGATTCACAGAAATGAACATATTTCATCAAAAGACCTTATCATTTAATGTCAGATTTCTGACACTAAGGTTTTAAAAAGTATTTAAACAGCAGTATTTTACATTATTTTCTTTTATGAAAGCATTTTCACATAGTTTCATTTTATTATAAGTACCCTCTCACAGAACAATTTTTACTTTTCTAATTTTGTGTGTGGTGGAAACTGAGGCAGACACCCACTGAACGATGACACAATGGGAACCAGTTTGAGCCTTCAGAAGGACAATAATTTCCCTTTAATTGTCGTGCTTCTAAATTCTGCTCCTAGCTCTACCACAAACTGCTTTTTTTTTTCTTTTTTTGGTACCAGGGATCAAACTCAGGACCTTGTGTTTGAAAGGTAGGTGCAGTGCCGCTGAGCTAAATCCCCAGTCCAACCACAAACTATATAATCTAAAAACACATTTCCTTCACCTTCCTGCCCCTCATTTTATGTTTCCATCAACATTCTCACACAAGCCAGGCGTGGTGGGGTATGCCTGTAATCCCAGAACTTGGGAGGCTGAGGCAGGAGGATCACTATGAGTTCGAGACCAGCCTGCGCTACATAGTAAGTTCCAGGTCAGTTTCAACTACATAGTGAGACCCTGTCTCAAAAAAACAACAACAAAAAAATCTCAAACAACTTTTAAGAGACTACACTTAATACAGCAAAACAGTCAACTTTCCAAAGCCTTGCTAATGGAGGATTGTATCTCTACACAGAAATGCTGCATACTGTGCTTTAACAGGCATATCATCCTGAGAGTCTGGTAACACTGAATGCACATCACAAATACATCCCAGAAAGTTCCATGTTTCCTGTCAGGCACAAAGTGAAGGGAAAAACTATTCACCTGGAGAATCAGGGGGAGGCAGCTTCGAAGGAAAACAAGTCAATGCTGGGTGGGAACACCATATATCTTTACTCTTTACTCGCTCTTTTCTAAAAGTCAAAGAAAACAGTGTTTGACAAAAGGACAGTACAGATGAGTCAAAAGAGAAAATTCATTTTTTAAAAAAATAAAAGGCTTTTTACCTGCCTCGCAAGCACAAGGCCCCAAGTTTGATCCCCAGTACCAAAAAAATAAAACATAAACAAACAAACAAACAAACAGCTTTTTCTTACAAAGACTCTCAGAATAATGCAAGGTTAACTGAGTGGAGCTACACAGCATGGGAGGGAGTTCAACCACAGGCTGCTGTCACGCATACTTTGCCATTAACCTTTTCCTGGGTTTAATCACTGGACAAATATTTGGTTCCCTTCCATGAGCCACCCTGAGTGAGAATTCAGCCCCTGCCCTGACAGAGCTTGAGGACTATCGAGGAAAATAAATCATTTTACTCCAGCACAGTGAGTGAATGCTCCAATAGGACAAGCTGTCCTCACAGCTTCATCTACTAAGCTCAAACGTGTGCAGTAGTGTCCCAGGTGCTCAGCACGAAATAATTCCACTAACTTCACAGTAATTCTGACAAGTACAGATAAGGGAAACTGAGGCAGAGAAGCTAAGGGACTCTCAATCTGGGGAGTATTATTCCAAAGACCTGTTCTCAATGGCCTAAATTGGACTGCATTATGCTTTATGTCTAGATTTCCCTCAAAGCCTCACACTCTTAGGTGGGGCTTTGGGGATGTGACCAGATGCGGGGGTGGTGAACTCATTAGTGGCTTAGTCCACTGGTGAGTCTACTAAATGTGATGTGGGGAGGTGAAGCCTGGCTGGAGAAGGTGGTCCCTGGGGGCATGGCCTGGAAGAGCCTATCCCCTCCCTTCTTGATGCATCACCAACTCTCCCCACCCCATGCCTCACTGCCTTGGAACCAGCCAACTACAGACTGAAACCTCTACAAACTGTGAGCTACAACAAACCTTTCTTCCTTTAACTTGTGGGTACTGCGTACAGTGCCCTGGCTATGAAGAAAGTAAGGCACATACTTAACACCTAATAAACCATTTAATCCTCAAAATTACCATGAAATCGGTATTATTATAATGCCCATGTTAGGGATTAGCCACCCAGGCACAAAGTAGTTAAATCATCTTGCAGAAGCACACAGATGACACAAGGCACCCTGAACACACACCTATGAGAAAAGTTTTCCAAAAATGGCTGGTGAGGCCTAACGGGTAAGCTGAAAACATGGGTGTTGGATAGTAGAGAGATCCAAGGGCAAGGCACGCAGAGGTGAGAAAGAATGTGAGGGCACTGTCAGACTCAAGGTAACGTAGCTGGGATGAAGCTGCACTCTCAGCACAGAGGCACGCAGCCTCTGGACAAGTCAGGAAAACCAAAAGAAACCTGCAGGTATTCTGGCCTCACACTTCATAGGAGGCAGCACTGAGACTGAGGCAAGGAAAGCAGAGTTTGCTGAGGGGTCCCAGAGAAACCTTGCAGGACTCTGAGCGTTAAAATGAGTGTCAGGCAGTGGTTTTCCCCATACAGAAAGGCCAGAGGGCTGAGAAGAGCTCTCAGTGTGAGGGAAGGCGGGAGACCTGAGATAAAGAGGAACTGCCCATTGGACAAACAAAGCTCAGACTCACAGAAAGTGTACACTGCACTGACATTCACATCCTCATGCTGATGGCCAGGCAGAAGGAGCATGCCATTCTCACTTCCACACACATCTGCCATTCAGTCCGAAATCACCACAGGAAAATGTGAAGCAATCAAGAGTCAACAGTTAGACCCAGAGCCAGTCAAGGTAATGAATCTACCCTGCAGGGACTTCAGAACAATAGTCACAGAAATGTGAAAGAATTTAGGGAAAAAGATGGGGCTAAAAAGCAGGAACAGAGAAAGGAATTGGGAGACTTAGAGGAATAACCCTAACTGAAACAGAAGGAGAAAAAAAAAAGACTGAAGAAAATTGGAACCAAGCGTCCAAGTTTTATGAGACAATCTCAATCTATACTACATGTTATTAGTCCTAGGGGAAAAGAGAGACTATGGGGCACAAGAACATGTAAGAACTTTCCAAAAGTAATGAAATATATTGACCCATACATCCAAGATACTCAGAGAACCCCAAGCCAGCTAGATACAAAGAAAAACAGAAGTAAAAACATCAAAGCCAGCTGCTACAAAACAGAGATCAAGACTAAATCTTAAGAGAAAACAGGTGAGAAACAGGAGGCACTTTATATACAAAAAGCAACAGTAAGATTGTCAGGCTGTGGGCTGGGGATTTAGCTCAGTGGCACAGTGTGTGCCTTGCAAGCTCAAGGTTCTGAGTTTGGTCCCTGGTACTGAAGAAGGAAAAAAAAAAAAAAAAAAAAAAAAAAAAAAGAATGACAGGCTGACTTGTCATCAGGAACACTAAGATCAAATGACAATGAAATGATAGCTTTAAAGTAGGATTAGAGGTCCCATTCGACCCAGCTATTCTCCTACTGGGTATCTTCCCAAAATAATTAAAAGCACCATACCACAGTGACGACATGTGCACACCCCGTTTACAGCGGCACAGTCTGTAACAGCTAAATCTTGGAAACAGCCCAGCTGCCCATCAACTAGTGACTGGATAAAGAAGATGTGAGGGTTTTTTTGTGTGTTTTTACTAAATGGAGTACTACTCCACCATAAAGAATGATAAACTAGAAACATTTACAGCTAAATGGATAGACCTTGAGGCCATACTCTTAAGTGAAATAAAGAGGACACACATGTTAAATATGGAATAGTTTTTCTGGTGTGTTTGAGAAACTGAAAGTATAAATGAAGACCTAAATGTATAATAGATAATATGAAACAGGAAGAAATAGACCAAAGGAAGGGGGGGGTGAGAAAAGAAGGAAAAAACAGAAACAAAATTTTTATAAATTGGATGGGGTGGAGGGGTAGAGGGGAGGGCAGGGGAATGGGAAAAATAAGAACGAAGATAAATCATGTAAAGGGACAAGATCCCAGTGATGAATGTGATCATAATGTATATCTAAAATGTGCCAATAAACTTAATGGGGGAAAAAAGGAACAAATTTGGTGATCTACAATTCTACATCAAACAAAAATCCCTTAAAATTAAAATATTTTAGGAGACGGTAAAAAGAATTATCTCCAGGAGACCTCACTACAACTTCGAAGCAGGGAGGAAAGGGAAGTTCAGGGAGCTCGGGCCAATCATGTTTCCACTGAGCCAGCCTGAGGGGGAAGCCTCAGGCCAAATCTCTCTAGCCAGAATTGTCGGGCAAAGGAAAAGGGAGGGGCTGCAGTCCCGGGAAGGCGCGCCAGACAGACTGATAAGAGAGCAAGCTAGATCTAAGGGTCGTTGTAGTCACAGAGAACTTTGCCCCGGGCAAGTGTCACTCCTGACATCACACCTTCAGTTTTACTATGCAGGTGGACTAGCCGAAGTGAAGTAGTACAAATTTTATCTACTTTCTAGGAACGAATCACAACTAGTTTAGCTTTAAAATGATTGCCAATTTTCAACTATCAGTCTTTAACTTCGATGGTTTCTGAGTCTTGGATGATAAAGGAAAGGCTGGGCTGCAGGTCTACTAAGCTTTTTAGGAGGAACGTCTTGTTAAACTTGGCACTATGGACAATTCGGTCAGATGATTCCTGCCCGTGTGGGGCTGACGGGGGCACTGCAGACTGTTTAACAACATCTTGGCCTCTACCCAAGCAGAAGTGAGAAGCAATGCTGTATCCCACTCTGCCTTTCCCTCTCACGGTGGCAACTAAAAATGTCTGCATGTATTCATTCACAAATGTCCCCAGAAAAAGGAGGGGACAAAACCACCCACAGTGAAGACCCACTTGGTTAACAATCCAGTTTCCAGAAAGGAAGGCTTAATACTAAGAGGCAAAAAAATGGTGATATAGTTCATAAAGATCAATAGAACTTATCCACATTAACAAGACCAAGGTTTGGAGAAGAGGAAAGAGGCTCTTCTGACTCTGCGGTACCCTGTTAAATAACTTTTTTATTAATGCTATTCCTATATCCTGGAACATGACAGACTATAGATAACTGATCTAGTTAGTTTGTTTTCACAGTTCTCTCTTTAATTCCCTGAGGCTTGCTCTGAATTGATAACAATATAATAGTTTTTAATTTCCAAGAACTATGTGTTTTGTTCTTAACTGTTTCCTTCACCTTCAAAACAAAACAAAACAAAACAACCAGATGCGAGGCGTGGTGGCTATGCCTTTAACTGCAGCACCCTAGCCAGTGAGTTCTAGCCCAACCCAGGCAACTTAGTGAGACAGAGTCTCAAAAAACAACACAAGGGCTACAGAGGTAGGGCAGTTCAAAGGCCCTGGGTTCAAACCCCAGAAATGGGAGTGGGAAAGGATATAGCTGCTTTTCTAAAGATTCTCATATCTTACTTGTCCTACGTTGGAAAATGAACAAGTAAGATTACACCTGTTTTCCTTGTCTACCTACCCACCTCTTAATAGGTATACCTAACAGGCACAACGGGAACTTTAAATGATTTTCAGTGCATTTAAAAAATTTTTTGAGTTTTTAAAAAAATGTTTTTTATAATATTTAATGGATTTTAATGGAGGGTAAACACATGTTCAGACAACCATTCCATAGTGTCTTAAGTTTCTTACTCATCGAAGAATTTTTTACCATTAATAGTTTCAGGAACCAATCAAGAAATACTTCAATCTGTTGTACTATAATATGTTATTACAATAGTTATATTCCTAAGAATTTATCAAAGATCAAATTATAAAATCAACAGTGACAGGAGAGGAAGTAGGCAGGGGATACAGCAAAGGAATTTCTCCAGCATTTTGGGGCAAATCTAGCATTTTACTGTATCTCAATAATGTTCAAACATACTAATCTTTTCTTACAGTCACAAGAACTCTTTCTTGTTTTTGTTTTTTCTTTCTTGGTGCTGGGGTTGAACCAAGGACCTCAGGCATGCTAAGCACAGCACCAACAGGGAGCCCCGCCCTGTCCCAGCCCAAGCACTCTCACCAAGGAGAACATCCCATATCTGCACACGTTGGGCGGGGGGCACCCACAACTCTGAAGGCAGACTCAAGACCATGCTTACGTGTGTTCACGATTCATGGTAAGCAAAGTGGAAGCAGCCTGTATGTCCATAATACATAAATGGATAAAGAAAATGTGTTTACACACAATGGAATACTGCTCTGTAGTAAAGAAATATAAATGAGTCATCTGTAGGAAAATGGATGCACCCTGAGACCATAATGTTAAGAGAAATAAATCACACACAAGCTTAAATGTCATTGTTTTTCTTACACGAGAAACCAAAAATATAAATAAAGAGTAAAAGTCAGATAATAGGAAACAGGTACATTTTTTTTTTTTTTTTTTTTTTTTTTTTTTTTTTTTTTTATAATTTTTTTTTTTTTTTTTTTTTTGCAAATGGGAAGAGGAACAAGAGACAGTGGTCTGGAGGGGAGAAGAGAATGTAAGAAAAATTAATTTGTGTTCTATACATATACAAACTCCCTATAGTGAATGT
Organism: Fukomys damarensis; assembly: GCF_012274545.1. Lineage (NCBI taxonomy): Eukaryota > Metazoa > Chordata > Mammalia > Rodentia > Bathyergidae > Fukomys > Fukomys damarensis. The sequence continues at coordinate 4,173,112 of NW_022900946.1, read as the reverse complement.
GATCTTTATATTCTGCAAATGTGTCCTAACAGAGTATTTTGTAAAAGTGGGTTCAGATAAGAAAACTGTAAGTGTGTTCGGAAGATATCTCCCTGCACCCCTTAAGTGCCGGCTCCCTGTGGTGGGCAAAACATCCCAGAGTGAGATCCTGGATCAAGTCCACTGGGTCGAAGCCCAGTCCACCACCCCGGAGCTACACAACTAAGAGCAGCAGATCGTTCAACTGCTCTGTGTCCCACTCTGAGAAAGAAGAAACACTGAGACTATGACCTGCAGAACTGAAAGAGTAAGAGCCTGATAAAGCAGGCGTGACTTCCTAGAGAGCTCACAGCTCACAAAGTACATATGCTCCTGCTATTACATGAGTAATTAACAGTGTGAGTTCAAGTCTTCCTGTGCCTGTGTTCTCACGTCAGTAAAAGAGGTAACTTCACAGGGTTTGTCAGAATAAAATGAATCTGTACAAGACTAGTCCTTGGAATAGTACCTGACACCGAGTACACATCCAGTACCTGTTAGCATCATGATCACCACAGTTTTGTCATGTGGAAGATCCAAGAAGAATACCAAATACATGGGGGATGTCAAGAGACCCAAGGACACCATATGCAGGTGAGCAGAGAAAGGGATCATGTCAAGGAAGAGGCAGAGAATTACTGTGGTGAAGAGGTAGAACAAGCAGATCCAGCTGAGTGAGAAGCAAGCAACTAGGTGACCACCAAGTGTCTGAGTGCAACTGTTCAACACTAAGACCTCGCTCCCTAACAAAAATGGGGACTGGAAGATGGGGTGAAGGAGGTCAACGCTGGAAGGACTGAGTTGAAGGTATCTGTTGAACACTGCAGGACCAGAGATTCAGTCTCTCAAGTAAAAGGTCCTGAGTTCAATCCCCAGTAATGGGAAAATAAATAAATAAATACATACATACATACACACATACACACATACATACATACATAAAGGAACACTGCAATATACACATCCAGAGTGGGTCTGCTGCCTGATTCTGAAGCACAGAAGTGGCATGCGGACCAGAGATACCAAGTGTGCTACAAATATTAGAAGCAAATGAAGATTTCAGGGTGTTTTCTCAGAAAGCAGCTCCTGCAGAGAAGATGAAGGCAAAGGGCAGAAGGCTGAGGAACACAATGGAAGAATGAAGGCAGGCAACCGAAAAGGAGTTCCTAGCCAGGGAAGGGAAGAAGCCAGCAGTGAGGTGCGAGCAAAGCAAGGATGAGACCATTTCGGTGGCAAAGGCCAGGAAAGGCCGCGACAGTGGGTGTGAGCAGCAAGACACCAGCTGCATAGGAGGGAGGCGCCATGTCGAACCTCCAATACCATTTTTGGGTTGGTTTGCTTTTCTAAAAGTTAATGCTGGAGCACTTTCTAGTTTCTAGAAAAATTCACTTAAAATTTCAATTGGTTTGGGACTCATTCATTAAAACAACAGTTCTTGGGTGCCTGCGCTGGGCTAGGCCTTCAGATACAAAAATAAATGGAATAAGCACTGGAGATCAGAATGCAGGACAGAGCCAAGCCAAGAAAGAGAGGACAGAGCTGATGTCACTCTGACCATACAGCAACTGAGGACACAGCCAGCAGAGACGGGGAGCTGAGAAGGCAAAGCAGAAAGGGGAGGCCCAGTGAGGCACAGACCTTGGGAAATGGCCCAGGCCAGAAGGTGGTCAGGGAGCGGGATCCCGGCACACAGGCACTGGTACACTGGACCATTACACCACCAGTGGCACACTGCTTTCTCTGAAGCAGGAGCCAGGTCATCCAAGGAGAGCGGGTGTGTCTGGGGTCAGGTGGAGCAGCTTTGAGAAAAGTGAAAGTCTGGCAAAGGCACTCAGTACAATGGGGTGGAGAACTGAGCCAAGGACTAGAAGGCAGCACTGAAAAGCCCAGCCAGGCTGGAGGCCATAAAGTTCTGGGAGTGCTAACCTGCACAACGGGCCACGCTCTGCATCTCAGGGACTGGAGAGAAGCAGCTGAAAGGTCAGGCTGTCTGTCATTCTACAGAACAGGTCAAAGAACAAAGCCAACTGGACGAGTTTTCAAAGTGATGTCCACGAGAAACTGGCAGGACTGATGGGTCAGAGGAAGAGGGAGAACACAAGAGTGTAGAAGGAGCCGCCTGGGAAAGAGGGATCTGAAAGAAGAGACTGCGGCCAGAGAGCAGACCAAGAACTGGGATGCAGGTTCAGAAGGGGTTCTCAACACACTGGCAAATTTCTCTCTAGAAAAGAAAGCCAGTCTACATTCCCACCAACAGTGCATGAAAAAGCCTCTCTCTCCACTCCCAAGACAGCAACGTGCCATTACCTTGAACTCTGTCAATTTACTAAGTGGAAACTGAAGTCTTTAAATCACATTTCCTGGATGACTTGTCATTTTAAAAAAAGGTCTCATACACTCACTAATCACCTGTATTTAAACTATAGGATATCTTGTATGATTCCATCTCTGCATTTTTATGCCAAACCATGAAGTACTTTCCACCATAAGCCAGACTTTCTTCCCTACATTTTTACAGTTGTTTTTTACAAACTTTTTTCCCCTAGTGCTGGGAATTGAAAACAGGGCCTCATGAATGTTAAGCAATCATTCTACCACTGAGCTACATACATCCCCAGCTCCTACAGGAAACTCAAGCTGTCTGAAATTTATGTTGGCATACGGTGGTGAGGTGAAATCTAACCTATTTTCCCCAATACTAATCTGTTGTCTCGTGTTCTCTCCTTGCTTATGACGCCTCCTTATCACATGCCAGTTTCTTTCATATACCAGAGCTTGTACCCCCGCAATGTCAGGAGCCCTGTTCTACGAGTGCGATAACACAGGAAAGAGGCTGATGTGCCAAGGTCAGAGGAGAGAGCCAGTGAAGAGCAGGAAGGGATCTCAAATGCTGAGTCAAGTTCAGCGGACGTGTTACTACACCTCACCACCCTGAGGCAGTTTTCTTCTTAGTAAGCCCTCACCTAAAACTTTAAAAAATAAAACTGACTTGGGGATTGCCAAGAGAGTTAGTTCTAAAGAGAAAATAACTTGATGATGATGATACTTCATCACAAATTGAAATGTTTCTGATGGGGGGACAGGGCTTGTATTTAGAACTTGAGTGTATGTTTTCGAAGCTAACCGCATACACTTGTAACCGTGAGGTGCATGTCCGAACTGGTATTTCTCTAGAAAGCAGGGAGGCTACAGCCAAGCATCTCTGACACCTAGCAGATATCTTAGGCTGCCAGGTCGATGGGCTCTTTCGTCATGGGGTTCCTACCCATGGACTTGAAAAGGTCTCTGAAGCCTGTGGAATTATATACAAGTCTGCATGTATGGATGATTTTTTATTCTGGCCAGAGAGCTGTTAAGAACCTCCACGGGCCAGGGATTTAGCTCAGTGGTTCCACTGCCTGCCTCGCAAGCACAAGATCCAAGTTGGGTACCCGGTACCAAAAAAAAGGAGAGAACCTCTATATAAAATCTACAGGCAGTTTACATTCCTAAGAATGCCCTAGATTCAGAGCCTACAATTAAATCCATCACCTTGCCCTGAGAATCCTTTTCGGGGGAGGGAGGAACCAAACCCGGGGGGCACACATCCCCCCAATCCCTTTTATTATTTTGAGACAGGGTCTAAGTCGCCCAGGCGGGACTTGAACTTGCATCCTCCTGCTCAGACATTGGCGTGCACCACTGCTCCTGCTGACCACTTCTTTAGAAGTGAGATTAACACATTACTACAGACGCTCCAGTTAAACTCCCCCATTTCTCAACTTTTTCACTCAATTCTCCCTAAGTCTAAATGCACGGCAATTCCTTTCTCCATATAACCTGTCTATGAAGATGCAGCATCCTGCATTTAAAATCATCCTAACCCTTATGGCTAAGCAACATGCAAAGGCTCAAGTATCACACACTAAAAGGAGTAGCGCACAAAAAGGGGGAAACTTTTTCGCAAGCTTGCCTTAGAAACCATCATATTGTGGCACTTGTATTTCAGTACATTTAACCATTCCTTATCATGTTCCTGGAATGCTCTTGACACAATATTATGTAGTATTACAGAGCACACTGCTCTGGAGTCCAGCGAACCAAATAAGGCACGAAAAAGAAATCACTGAAAAAAATACTAGGCTAAAGCCTGTCAAAGTGCTGGGCTCTTGTGGTCCCAGTTACCTAGAAAGTTAAGGCAGGATGTTCACTTCTGCCCAGGAGGTCGGGGCCAGATTGGACAATATAATGAGATCCTGTTTTTTAAAAAAAGAAAGCAGTGGGGCATGGTGGTGCACACCTATAGTACCAGGACTCTAGGAGACTGAGGCAGGAAGGTCACAAATTCAAACCCTGCCTGGGAAACTTAGCAAGACCCTGGGTGGAATCCCTGGTGCCTGAGGGGAAAAAAGAAAACAAAAAGAAAAGATATAGAGGCATACCACAGATATTATCTACGTAGATGATCCAAAGAGATTAACACCTAAAAGTCTGTGTGCAGAGAAAAGTATCCTGCTTATGCAGTAAGCATCACAGCCCATCTCCCAGAGAAGCTCTCGAAGTATCTATTAATTTTCCCCCAGGCTTAGCTCACGGATTTACTAGGCCATAAATTCATGGGCTTAATTTACTTTGTACCTCAGATCAGGCACCCAACAGGTTATTATTTTAACGATGAAACTCAAACCAATAAAATCTTGAACAAATTTTTCTAGAAACTAGAAGAGAAGCAATAACAAGATTCAGCTTTAGACAAAAATAGGGAAAAATATCTGGGTGTGGTAACACACGCCTGTAATCCAAGCACTTGGGAGGCTAAGGCACGAGGATGGCTATGAGTTCAAGACCAGCCTGGGCTACATAGTGAGTTTCAGGTCAGTCTCAACTACATAGTGAGACCCTGTCTCAAACAAACAAACAAAATCCAAAAAAAAAAAGGAAAAATAACTGGAAAAGATAACTGAAGGAGATCAGCTGTACCAGATTTTAAATACATTACAAAATAAATTATTAAAACAGTGCAGCATTAATACTCATATACGCCACACACCCAAAGCCACAAAAAGCAATGTAAGAGAAGAGGCAGCCCAACAAAAAGTCAGAAGTAGATATAAGAATTACATCTTTTTAGCCAGGCATGGGGGTACACACCCTTGTAATCCCAGCACTCGGGAGGCTGAGACAGGAGGATTGCAGTGAGTTTGAGGGCAAACCTGGGCTACATAGTGAGACCTTGTCCCAAAATAAATAAATTAATTAGAATAATTATATATTTTTAAAAAGAGAAGCACTATAAAGCAATCAGGTGAAGCATCCAACCATAATCTGAATCTTCTCGATTCTTCCCTTCCTCTTATTCAACCCAAACATTATGGTATACAGTGTTACTATTTTCTGTCCCAATCAATGCCCAGTGCCACCCTCTCTGCTCTGGCCTACTGCAACAGCCTCCTACCTCATCCCCCACAGGCTCTGTCCCTAACTGCACCTGCTGCCAGACGGTCTCCTACAGGCCGACATCACTTCTCAGTTTTCTGCACAGAGTTCCTATGACGGTCTGCAAGCCCCAAAGCTGGGATGGATGCTTTTCTAATGCCAAGTTTGCAGAGATGATGACAAGCCAATGAAGACTGCCAGAAGGGGGGTTCTTGGTTATGGGAGGTCATGTATTTTAGTCCTGCCACCTCGGATTGCTTGAGGAATATTAGCTCTGGCACATCCCAAACAGCAAAAGCAGTGCTGGGCATGGATTCACACACATGTAATCCCAGCAGCTGGGAGGCCAAGGCGGATGGCTGTGAGTTCCAAGCCAGCCTGGGCTACATAGTTGAGACCCTGTCTCAAAAAAAAAAAAAAAAAAAAGCAATGAGAGTATTAACCTAATTTCAGAAGATACGTGAGTATAAAGTTGCAGGGTGAGAAACAGATGGTCATCAACTGGGTAAAGAGAACAAGAGTATGGTAAACTTAAACCTTTCTTTCTTTTTTTTGGAACTGGCGATTGCACTTGAGTCCTTGTGCTCACCAGGCAGGCACCAGAACCACTGAGCTAAATCCCCGGCCCAATCCTAAAGCTTTTGAAAGCATTAAAGAACCAGTTTACAGCTTCTACTGGGCAGAAAGGCACCCATGGACTATGAATTTAAATACCACAGTCACTCTGGACTTAAGAATAAATGCAGCCACAGACAGCTACCCTCTTCTCAAGTGATTTGAAAATAAAAGGAGCTGGAGAGTTGTTCACTGCTAACAATCAGATAATGGCTTTCAAATTCACTGACAAAAAATATTAAAATAAAAGATAAAATGTCCAGAGTGTGATGTTCCCCCTAGGAGTCTTTCTGCCCTGTTACAATTCTCTACCACCTGCTAATTCTACCTGTTATCATCATGGCTCAGGTGTTGGCCCGAGAAGCCCTCAGTGAACCCCCAGAACAGGTAGCAACCCCAGCGCTTCACTAACACCCCTACATCATCCAGTGATGCAGAACACTTCTGTGTGTTCCTTAAGGTGCAGCTTTCAAGCAGCCATTGCCATTCATGCACCTGCAAGGGTCCAATGACCACGGAAAACACAAGTTGACTCGTGCCAGGGAGCTGAAGAATTGCCATGCAACTCTGAACACTTATTTATATAAATATTTGTATTTACCTGAGCACCCATTTAGGCTAAAATTTATGAGGTAAGCTCTTTGAGAAGCATAAATTTGACTGAACCTTGTAGAAGAACACTGAGAGACTATAGAAGAAAGGCTAATGAAATATTAAAGGAGAGATCAAGTTGACTATGAGAGACCAAAAGGCATTCTGATAAGGATAGATGTTGAAAGGAGAAAGGACAGGAAGAGAAAGGAAGAGGAAGAGGAAGAGAAAAAGGGAGACAATCCAAAGGAAGCAGCCAATGCAAGTACACAACAAGGTGCAATTAGCCAGTGGGGAGATGCACCCTGAATGGGGCAGGAGGATGGAAAGTGAGCCCAGCCTTAGCAATCAGCAAAATTTCAAAAACAGCTGGGGATGCAGCTCAGTAGGAAGGCCCTGGGTTAAGAAAAAATAAATAAAAATAAAGTAAAACACCTACTGTATTTTTAAAGTGAGGCTTTTGTTACTTTTTGCAAGACAAATAATCTTTAAAATATCAAATTTATAAATGAAAAGGAAATTTTCCTATTGGATAGAAAGTAAGGTAGTTCTAAAATAAAGTACCTATCAATTTTTTACGGTTTTATTTATGTATTTATTTATGTATTTTATATACAAAAGTAGAACTTGCATGTAAGGAATAACGAACAACAGTAAAACAAATTAGCTGCCCCCCCCCAGAAACGGTTAATTACCAACACCCCTGACAACTTTTCAAACACAAGCATTAGTTCCTAAGCTAGAGGTCAAAGCAGACAGTCCAGGGCCAGACAAAACTTACAGATATATTTTCTTTGGCTTACATAGTGGTATTTTTTTTCTTTTTACAGTAGTTGCCAACATTTACATTTCAAGACACTTCACGTGGAAATGTGCATTCTGGAACATCACTAAACACGGGGAGACAGGACTAAACTGCCCTACAATCACCAAGGCAACAAGTAGCTAGAGCGGAAGAGCAACTTCCACTTTGAATAAAACAGTCCTGGGCCAAGATTTAGCTCAGTGGTTCCGCTGCCTGCCTCTTAAGTGCAAGGTCCCGAGTTTGATCCCCGGTACCAAACAAACAGCAAATAAATAAACAGTCCAACTCAACAGTTCACCACAGTCCCCGCCATGCCCACTGTCTTCCACCCACCTCCCACTTGAGTTACATATTTCACTTGCCCAGAAACTTAAGTCTGTGGTCTGCTTATAGAGCAGAACTATGGTTTCTAACTTTTGGGGTATCATTTAAAGCTAAAAAAAATCATAGGTGTTCTTATTAGGTATTTACTAAAAGTGTAACAGGTCCACAATACCCATCTACCATTTTGAAATCCAAAATATTCTGAAAGAGCACAAGTTTTTATAACTCATCTGGCAACAAAACTTGACCTGAACTATGAAGCTATGCAACTTTATGTATTCATTTGGAATAAGTATATTCATATATTTTGGTATAGAAATAATAGTACTCTGGGGTGTGAGGTGCTACTCCAGACTTACTAGAGATACCATGCTGGAGATAACAACAACATACATGTGTATTACTTTTCAAAAGCCTAAACAATTCTGAAATTCATCTGAAAAATTTTAAGGGTTTCAGATACAAGACTATGGGTGCATTGTACTTTTTAAGAACAACATGTTTATGAAATAAGAAAAGGCACACAAAGCAAATGGGGTTATAAGAGTACATTTAAATGGATTTGTACTTGATTAATTGCTATGGCATCTACCTACATTTGGGAAACAGAAATGGAATGATAAACACAAAACATCCTGAGCTCTGACCAAAGTGCTTGGTGCACATACTGAGACGAGGACCCTCTACTCTCCTGGTATACTCATCTAGGGTCAGACACTGCAAGCAGCTCTGCCACAAGGAAATTCTGTGATAGCACAGCATGCCACCTGCACAAATGAAGATACTGCTGTATCACCACATCCTTTTACTGTTGTTCATTTTCTTTCCCCAAAGAACAGATTTTCACTTAATTATAAATAACCTATCTGATATTCTACAACTTCACAACATATAACCACATAACAAAGTCATGGAAGAAGGGAGGGGGATTTAGCTCAGTGGTTCTGCTGCCTGCCTTACAAGCTCAAGGTCCTCAGTTAGATCCAGGGTACTGGGGGAAAAAAGCACAAAGTCATGGAAGATAAGACTGAGAAGCTACAAACATAAGACTTTTCCACCTCTGTAATCCACAGTGTAAATGGAATCCAGTTAGCTTGGAGCACAGGGCAGCCAGCTCCCTGGCCTTTCTCAGAAACCCTACTCAGAGTGTCCCTTGAAAAAAGGCAGAGTGAGCTGGGCGTGATGGCGCATGCCTGTAATCCCAGCACTCAGGAGGCTGAGGCAGGAGGATCGCTGTGAGCTCAAGATCAGCCTGGGCGACGTAAGTGAGTTCTAGTTCAGTCTCAACTACATAGTGAGACCCTGTCTAAAAAAAACAAAAAAACAAACAAAAAAAAAGAAAGAAAAAGAAAAGAAAAAAAAGGCAGAGTGGAAATCAGGGTGAGGGCTAGAAACACTGGAGTAGGTAAGGGATGCAGAATGTTATCGCTGCCAACATAAGGATAAATTGTGATGGTCAAGTATAGGAGGGACTGTTTCATGGAAGAGAGACTACTCTGAGATCGATAAGACACATCTGGACTCAAAGTGAAAACGTGAACTTCTGGTATTGAGCAGGACTATCTGGTGAGCTGCTGAGTCCTACATTCTGGAAAGGGTCATTCAATCTCAGGGATCAGGCGAGGCCAAGGAATGCAAAAGAGAATTATCTATCTATCTATCTTAGACCCATGGTGGTGGAACATGTGCCACAGCAGGCTGCTTATATCACTGAAAGCTCTAAAAGGTTCGCCATCATTTTCTTAGATTAGAGCTCAACTCTGGCTGATGGTGACTGGAATACAGTACTCTAACATCCAATTCACAGACTCCAGGATTTGATGAAAGTTACTAAAATTCAAATGAGGGGTTTGTCACATGGTAGTCTCCAGATAAAGCACCTTTTTTTTTTTTTTTTTTATCGGGTCCTTGTGCTTGCAAGGCAGGCAGCAGAACCACTGAGCTAAATCCCCAGCCCTAAAGCATGATTTATAGCTGCTTCAGAATCAAAAACTTGGGTCTGGATCCACACCTCTGTCATTTACTAGCTCCGTATCCTCTTTGATCTCCAGCTTCTTTGTTATTAAGTCAGGAATAAATAGCATCACTTCTGACAGCTGCCGTAAACAGGCAGTAAGATACCTCATGCAGAGTACCTGGCCCCACAGCTTAATAAGCACGAAAGACAATTAATAAACATTCATCAACATTGAGCTTTGCCTGGTGAAAAGTAGTCAAAAGTTTTGAGTAGTCAAAAGCCTGTGGAAACCAGAGTCAGAAGGCCTCGTGTCCATGTCCTGTTTCAACCACTTAGTAGCTGTACAAACGTGGCAAGTCCTTCTTCCTTCTTTACAAAGTAGAAATGATCATGGCCAATATATAAGAACCAGGCCAGGTGGTTTGGCACAGCACTTGTAAACTACACCATTACAGAAATGATGATTGCTACCAGCCCTCTTACAGCTTCAGCGAAAGGGTGAGCTCTTCAATAAATCCAGAGAACAGAATGTAGGAATACCTCGGTTAGGAAGAAGAGCCAAAAATAGTAACAATGTGCACTATTAACTTCCAGGTCTTTCTAGCTAAGTGGGTGACAGTCAATAATCACGTCAGGCCTCAAAGTATTTGAGAGTCACGGTGGTTGTTCAAACTGAATTAAAAGTCATCTAATATTTGTTGAAATCCACATTTCAGACTTTTCTTGAAAACTCCAGAGGCCAGGCGACATCAGGTGGCCTTCCATTACCTCTGCAGCCCTCACCTGGCCCAAGTATTTCCTTCTTTTATTAGCCTGATCCTCTAGGCATCTGGCCGTATAATCATGACTTATCTGAAGGAAACTACTAGGAAAGCACTAAGACCCCCAGAAGAAACTTTGATCCCTGCAGAAATAAACAGCCAGAGACACTCCCTCCCACAGCGGGACTATGCCCCTCTAGTTATGTCCCTCAAACTCCTCTTCTCCTTGACACTTGTATCTCATAACTTCAAGCTTCTCATCCCAGTATATAGCTTCTTCTTTTCAGAGGAACACCTCCCCAAAAGCACTATCTGCGTTCACTGGATTATGTGCAGAATCAGAATCTCTTTTTCTTCTCAACACAAACGTGAAAAGCACAACAGGCTGTTTCTCAGTTGCCTGGTCAGCGCCTGTTCTCCTTTCTGCTGGTAACAGCACCCAGTTTAACCTGGGGAGCCGTACTCCTCCACTCAGGGCACAGGGCTTGAGTGGAGCTGACTACACTCCACTTCCTGTGAAAGGCATGTGACCCAGAAAGATTCAGATCCAATCCTGGGACTTTGGCCACAGTCACAAAGTATTCTTTTCCTCGGGGACTAGTACAGAGGACAATGAAAGGGACAGAACGTAGAGGGACACACAGCCTGCTTGAAGAGCAGAATCCCTGGATCCAACAAAATATAAAGCCATACTTCTCCTGAATCCTTTAACTCTCATAATGAATTAAGGAACTCCTCTCTGCTCATATGCCTTGAATTGGGTTTTATTACCACCAAAAGAGACCTAGTCATTAAAGAAAAAAATTGAAAGAAGTGCGTGAAAATGAAAGAAAAACCAATGGCTCTGCTCTCATTTTCTCCTGGGAGAAATGTGTTCCTCACCTCTCTCGGTTCAGGAACAGCCACCAGAGCTTCTCCTCTGTGCCCAGCCATCATTCTATAAGCATATTTATCTCACGCACAGTTACTTTTTGGCTTGTCCATCTCCTCTACATATCTGCTGAGCAGCTTCAGGGCAGAAACCTGATATGAAGTCCACTGCACAGAAGTGCACAGTCTGGACCCTATGAGGACTGCATCGCTGAAATATGACTCAGCCAGACGGCAGGCAGATGAACCATCCATCTCACTTCTTTTCTTTGGGGCAGTCACGTCATAAGATCGCCTCATAGGCCTTGCCCCTTTTCTCAGAGACTCATCCACTCACTATAAACAAACCACATCATGAGAACACGCTCTTCCCGGGAATTACTAATTTTCCACATGTCGGTCCCCACAGTGGAGTTACTCACCAAGTCTCCATCCTGCAGGAACACCTCACGGCAAGGCATCTAAAAACTGTACAAACCGACGAAGCACCTAACAGTGCATGTGCCATGAGCGCAGATAACTTTTTCAACGCAGATCACAGGGATTCAAGCCTTCACCCTGTGCCAAACACACTCAGAATTCTGTTTCTGGTGCCCACCAACCTTCCGCTTCCACAAAGTAACAATTCTAGGCTGCCTCTGTTTTTCCTTTCTCCTCCTTTATGATTATCTAAGTGGGAAAAAAAAAATCAGAAATATCTAGGAAATTGACAACAAGAAAGCCACAGGTTCCCCATTAAAAACAGATGTTCTGACTTTGGGCGCATAACTGCCACACCCTTAATAGCTCTGTGATAATTGCAGCAGCTTCCACTGGCATCTAGCAATAAAATTTTCAAACAGAGTCAAAGGTCAGGCCCAGAATTACAGTCCCAGTATGAGTCACCACTTTATCCTGTTCATATTTTCCCATGCTTGGGCCCATGCCACCAGACAATCTAGTAAGAACTACAACCCAGGAATGGACTGTGTTGGTTGTTCATCTGCCACGTGAGAGGAACCACAGCAGACCCTGAGAATCAAGGACTCCCAGGGTATTTAGCCTAGCAGAGAACACAGGAAAGGAAAAGACAACCTGATTATAGAAGAGCAGGACGCAGGCGGAATCACGCTATGTCCAGGAGGGACATCCACTCCATCCTGCGACAACAGGGACAGTCCTGGGGCAGAGAGCTCCACAGGAAGACCTGAAGGATGACTAGAGGGTGTCTACAGGGAAGGTGTGATGAAAGAGGCAACCAAGAGTGTCAGGGTAAGGAAGCACGGCCTCCCCTGGAAACAGAAAGCAGGCAAGTATGGCTGGAATGTAACAGTGGGAAGGGAGGCTGGGAGAAGCAGGAACCAAAAAGACCCTAAATGGCTTTCAAGACAGAAAACCCTGAGAGCTTAGTATAAAAAGAACAAACAAGCCTGGCCTCTCACAATGAATGCATCAACAAATCAAAATGACAATCTAGGGGCCCGGGATTTAGCTCAGTGGTTCCCCCCACCCCCTGCCTTGCAAGCGCAAGGTCCTGAGTTCTATACCCGGCACCAAAAAAAAAAAAAAAAAAAAAAAAAAAAAAAAAAAAAGACAACCTAGTAACCGTATTATTATTTCACCATGGATCTTGCGGAGAACTCTATGAGGGGCACAAAAATAAAGAGAAATGACAGTTTGCTTAACCCCTCCATTACTATTCCTACCTTCCTCCAAACTTTATTTAATTTTTCCACAAATAACAGAAAGAATACATATTGGAGCCTTAGACGCTGGGATTCATTCCAGAAACAGGAGAAATGCACACCAAGACAATATGGAGGGGAATTTTAAAAACTATACCACAGAACTAAGTAAGAAGAGAGAAACGAAACACGGCAAAAGGCAAATTTAGAAAACTCAAGAGGAAGTAAAAGTACTTTCATACACACAAAAAAAGAAGTGTCTCGCGCTTTGGCCAAATCAAACTCCCCTTTAACTGCTGAAAGAAAAAGAAAGAAAGAAAGAAAGAGAAAAAAAAAAAAACAGCAAGAGCAGTGAAAAAGTCACATCTCTTCGCAGAATAAACAGTAAATTGGTCCAGCACAGCTATCTGCCCTGTAAGACCTTGAAATATTTGCTCCTGATAACACGGCACATGACAACTGCCTACAGAAGCCCTAAAACCACAAACCACGCCGGTTCAGGAGCAGGGTCACGACAATCTCTCCTCTACTCTTCCATTTAAAAGTCAAGTGCTCCTCAGCTGGGCTTAAAGCAGGTAGTGCCCAGGCAACGCGGAATTCTCGTCTTCCCCTCCGAGGCGAGAAAGACTCGTTTCCAGCGCCCGCGTTCGAACGTCTAAATGTCAAGACCAGCAACCCACTCCTCAGATCCCGCACAGCGCGCCCTGGACCTCCGGAGCGGCCCCCACGGCAGCGCGAGGCGGGGGTTCGCCCGGGC